>NC_043748.1:23127333-23191334 GCF_902148845.1 Salarias fasciatus | reverse complement strand
CTCCTCCATCGTGTCGCTCTCCTCCTCCTCCTCGACCTTGCCGCTCTCCTCCTCCTCCATCGTGTCGCTCTCCTCCTCCTCCACCGTGCCGCTCTCCTCCTCCTCCATCATGTCGCTCTCCTCCTCCTCCATCGTGTCACTCTCCTCCTCCTCCTCGACCTTGCCGCTCTCCTCCTCCTTCATCGTGTCGCTCTCCTCCTCCTCCATCGTGTCGCTCTCCTCCTCCTCCATCGTGTCGCTCTCCTCCTCCTCCATCGTGTCGCTCTCCTCCTCCTTCATCGTGCCGCTCTCCTCCTCTTCCATTGTGTCGCTCTCCTCCTCTTCCATCGTGTCGCTCTCCTCCTCTTCCATCATGTCGCTCTCCTCCTCTTCCATCGTGTCGCTCTCCTCCTCCATCGTGTCACTCTCCTCCTCCTCCTCGACCTTGCCGCTCTCCTCCTCCTTCATCGTGTCGCTCTCCTCCTCCTCCATCGTGTCGCTCTCCTCCTCCTCCATCGTGTCGCTCTCCTCCTCCTCCATCGTGTCACTCTCCTCCTCCTCCTCGACCTTGCCGCTCTCCTCCTCCTCCATCGTGTCGCTCTCCTCCTCCTCCATCGTGTCGCTCTCCTCCTCCTCCATCGTGTCACTCTCCTCCTCCTCCTCGACCTTGCCGCTCTCCTCCTCCTCCATCGTGTCGCTCTCCTCCTCCTCCATCGTGTCGCTCTCCTCCTCCTCCATCGTGTCGCTCTCCTCCTCCATCGTGTCGCTCTCCTCCTCCTCCATCGTGTCGCTCTCCTCCTCTTCCATCGTGTCGCTCTCCTCCTCCTCCATCGTGTCGCTCTCCTCCTCCATCGTGCCGCTCTCCTCCTCCTCCATCGTGTCGCTCTCCTCCTCCTTCATCGTGTCGCTCTCCTCCTCCTCCATCGTGTCGCTCTCCTCCTCCTTCATCGTGTCGCTCTCCTCCTCCTTCATCGTGCCACTCTCCTCCTCCTCCATCGTGTCGCTCTCCTCCTCCTCCATTGTGTCGCTCTCCTCCTCCTTCATCGTGTCGCTCTCCTCCTCCTTCATCGTGCCGCTCTCCTCCTCCTCCATCGTGTCGCTCTCCTCCTCCGCCGCCGTGCCGCCACACTCTTTCCCTCGGCGGTAATTGATTCCTCTAATTTGCGGCAGCAGGAAGTGTTGTCAGCCGTTTCCCGGGCCGCGGTCGTTAAATGCCAGGTGTTACGGGGTGAGGTGGAATCGTTCGCTGCTCTGATCTCCTCAGACGATTCATTAACATTTTCCCTCCTGCCGTTCTGTTTCACGGCTTCGGGAGAAAAAGCCTCTTCAGTGACATTTCGCTGTGCGCTACTCGTTTCTTTAAGTGCTGTTAAACTGGAGCTAAAGAGGAAGTGTGGCTGTTTCTCTGGTCAATAGGAGGCGCTGCAGAGCAGGAGGAACGGCCGGTTTCTCAGAGTGACGGCTAACGGCTAACGGCTAACGGCAGCGCAGTGTGACCGTCTGAACCGGATCTTTCTGGATCCTCCTCCTTACAGGCAGACGATCAGCATTTCTCACTGAACGTCAGTAAACAGAAACATCGGGACACAATCAGACTGCTGGATGGGAAACATCCTTAAACCTTCAGAATTCTTCGTTTTTCAAAATCCTTTTTTTCATTTTCAGTCGAACAAACTTCTGAACACAAGATGAAGGAAATCAAAGATTCTCTGGAGTCAGTAAAGTCTAGTCTGATGAGTTTCTCCACTGTGAACTCTTAGACCCCGGTTACCATGGCGATGGCTCCTTTTCCATTACATGACTCACAAACAGGAAGTGGACTACTGTTGAGAAACAAGACGTTTGGATTTGGCGCCTCTGGGTGATTTTAAAGCCTGTTTTTTAATCGTTAGTCTGAGTTCTGATGCTCTCACAGTGAAAGTCACGCGCTAAGCGCTGCTAGCCTGCCTGCGGTTAGCATGCTAGCCTGTGGATCACAGCAGAGATTCTACTGCGACTGATTTAAAATGTGTTGACGTCCAGAGCGGAGGACGGGTGTCTTCATGAAGGGACAGGAAGTGGAAAACCTCTGTTTTTACGCAATCTCTGCAGCTAACGTCATTTTTAATGAAACCTGCTGTCAGATCCAGTGCCACGTCCTCCAAACCTCTCCTGCAGCTGGTGCATTCTGGGTATTTTTCCAAACTCCCCCTTGAGGCTAATGCTAGCTAGCTAGCCGTCATGCTCGGTGTTGGAGAACTCAGTGTTTCTCTGACATTGTTAGCATTTGCTTGGTGGTTTAGCAGAACCTGACTGGATCTTGTTCTGGTCCTCAGGCCTTATGTTTGACACCCCTGAGTCAGACCGGAGCCACGCCGTGTCCTGATGGTCTTGGGAAGCTGGTGAAACCCTCATTAAAGACCCGTGGCGTGTCGAGGTCTGGGGCTGGACGGTGGAGCCTGTTCCTGCAGTACGCTGGTCCATCCGTCCCGGGTTCACTCCGTCCCCCGAGCAGCGTCACCCCGACACCTCTCCTGGCCTGGTCCCTATCCTCCTGGTCCTGGCCCGGTCCCTATCCTCCTGGTCCTGGCCCGGTCCCTATCCTCCTGGTCCTGGCCCGGTCCCTATCCTCCTGGTCCTGGCCCGGTCCCTATCCTCCTGGTCCTGGCCCGGTCCCTATCCTCCTGGTCCTGGCCCGGTCCCTATCCTCCTGGTCCTGGTCCTGGTCCCTATCCTCCTGGTCCTGGTCCTGGTCCCTATCCTCCTGGTCCTGGCCCTGGTCCCTATCCTCCTGGTCCTGGTCCTGGTCCCTATCCTCCTGGTCCTGGTCCTGTTTGTGGTTTCTTTACTAAAACAGGCAGCAGCTCCCCCCGGTGGACCAACATGAAAACTACCTTGTTTTCAGTGTTTCTCATCTCCGTGGAAACAGATGATGGTTTCAGACAGTTGCTGTGTAAATCTGACACTTTTGTGCAATTTTAAAAACGAAGCATTTTCACTTGAAACGCGAGGTAAAACCTACACTTCCTGTTTGCGCCGCAGCAATAAAAGCTGCAGACTCCTGGGATTTTAAAAGCTCTGAAATGTCAGAACTCTTCCAGCTCTCTGGAGAATTTCAAAATAAAACATAAAACAGAAGAAACGAAGAAAACTTTACTGAGTCTGAAGTTTTGATTCAGCGGGAGAGAAGATAAAAGCCACCCCGCCACAATTAAAGCATGTCAGGATAAATCAGAGAGAACCTTCTGGTCTTAGGTTGAGAGTCTGACTCTGGTCTGGGGTCCAGGCAGACCAGCGTCAGGCGGCGGTGGTGCAGTGGAGCGCCGTTCCTCCTCTTCCGCCCCCTGCTGGACGAACAGCCTGGTTCTCTGGTTTTACTCCGTTACATCCTGACGTTTCGTTACTTCCGGGATTTGAAGAAGAAAAGTTCTGCACAGCTGCTTTAGGGATGAGCGTTTCCATGGAAACAGACTCCCAAAACCACGAGGTTCTCATGTTGGTCCACTAGCTGGTGCTGTAGTGAAACCACAGAGAACAACACAGCAGAACATCAGCCATGGAGAACACGGAGAACCACACACTCTGAACATCAACAGCGGAGAACCCAGACATTCAAACTGACAGAACAAGTTGGATTGTTGTTGCGGTGACTCAACTCAAAGTACCAGGACCAGGAGGATCTGGACTGGAACCAGGACCAGGACCAGGAGGATCTGGACTGGAACCAGGACCAGGACCAGGAGGATCTGGACTGGAACCAGGACCAGGACCAGGAGGATCTGGACTGGAACCAGGTCCAGGACCAGGAGGATCTGGACTGGAACCAGGACCAGGACCAGGAGAATCTGGACCAGGAGCAGAGTTTAGGAAAGGTTGTTTCTCCTGTTGCCGCGGAAACCCAGTCACGTGTTTTGCCTTTGAGAGGCTGTGAACACCGTCGTCATGGAAACAGTCATCTAAAATGAGACTTGAATGTTGTTTTGACGTCGTCATCGTGGCGACGGGGCCTGATTCATGCTGATCAGTTTTCCTGCTGGTATTGATTACTTCCTGTTAGAATCAGTCAGCTGATTGGGCGGCCATGTTGGAAATGAGAACTGGGTTCTCCCTCACTTCCTGGAAGCCTCTATTCTGTTGACCGTATGAACAGTGATGGTTCAGTGAGAAGCGTTATTGATCCCCTCCAGATGCTGGTACTGGCGTGGCCTCCCCCCCAACCCCCGCCTCCCTCAGCAGGAGGAATCCGGTCGGAGCCCGGCGGCGTCAGCTCGTCGGCAGCTGCAGCTCCGCCGTCGTTCAGAGCGCCGCTCGCCGACATATTTCCTGTTTTACAAGCATATTGAGCAGAAGTCGGCAAACGGGGGGCGACGGGAGCGGGGGGGTTGACGGGAGCGGGGGGTGACGGGAGCGGGGGGCGACGGGAGCGGGGGGTGACGGGAGCGGTGGCTCACGTTCCAGTCCGGACTTTGTTCATTTTAACTCCGGCGAGCAGCAGGCCGTTCATCTTCTTCTACTGTTTCGAAACGGCGCAGAGAGCGAGTGTGTCTCCGTCAGAGCAGAGCAGGAGCTGAGGCACGGCACGGCACGGCACGGCACGGCACGGCACCGGCTCCAGCTATGGCACGGCACGGCACCGGCTCCGGCACGGCACCGGCTCCGGCACGGCACCGGCTCTGGCTCCCCCCAGTGTGGAGAGAATGAATAATGCAAAGTAAAGCGTCTTTGAGTGTCCTGAAAAGTGCTGTATGAAACCAATGCATTATTATTATTATTATTATTATTATTATAATTGGCTTGGTGAAGTGGTTAGCACCAGCACCATGGCCTTACGGAACCCAGGTTCGATTCCAGGCCTGGGTTCTCTGGGTGGAGTTTGCATGTTCTGTCTGAGACTGAAGGTACAGGCAGCTTAAACACAGCTTCATACGAATAAACATCATGGCAGAACACTCCTGTGGGACGGTCGCTACACACACACACACACACACACACACACACACACACACACACACGGCTGCTGGAGTCAGAAGCAGCCGTGTCCGTGAAGACGCAGCAGCATCACAGCTTGTCTGAAAAAAGGCCTTTCGGTGTGGGAACGCAGCGGCAGGCGTTCCAAACGGAACATTAGAGGAATCCCACATCGATTACCTCCAGAACGCCGCAGAACGGGAGTCGTTTTGACAAAGCAGCCGTGTGATTGTTTCTGATTTCCATTTGAGAGCAATTAGCTGACAGGTCCTTCCCCCGGGCTCCTGCGACAGAGCGCCGAGCGACTCCGGATAATTGCTGTGAAATGAGCGGAGTGTCGAGTCGAGAGAAGCCCGGAAACGCGCCGGGGTCCCCCCCCCACCGGTGGACAACGCCGTCTGTCTCCGCCGGTGCGGCAGGAAACGAGGCGGCGAGCGACAACGGCGCCGGAATGAGGAGCAAATGCAAGGGGGGGCCACGGATATTCCCTCCATTTCAAGCCATTACAGAAACCGAGTGTTTCCCCACAACTCACGCTGTGCTGGCTGAGTGCCGGGACCGGGGGGGGGGGGGGCATCAAACATGGCAGCCGCTGCAGAGACGCCGGCTGAACAACATGGCGTTCGCACCACCAACTGGCAGGACGGATATAACGAAGCCCGGCGCGGTCGGAGTGCCGCCACTCCGCTGGCGGCCTCAGCTTCTCCCCTAATTGCTGCCTTGCTTGGAGGCAGCTGTCCCTCAGCGTGCGCCGCCAGCCGGAGAGCAGTGTGACTTTTACCGTCATGACTCTCCTCAGTAATGAGCAGCTACTGACTGCCTTCCTCGTCGGCCATGTTTGATCAGGCCCGCGGTCCGCGGTATGGACCGGGCAGCGGCGGCAGTCGTAAGGCGAAGGCAGTGGTTGTGCAGCGGTGGCGGTCGTAAGGCAGAGGCAGTCGTAAGGTGGCGGCAGCGGTTGTAGATGGCGGCGGCGGGGCGGTCGTAGGGTGGTGGTGGCAGTCATAAGGTGGCGGTGGTGGCGACAGCGGCGGCGGCGGTCGTAAAGCGCCGCCGTCTCCGGTTGCAGAGCGTGAAGAGCTGAACTCGTCTCGACTGCTGGTGTCAGTGAAGCAGACCGGCTTCAAACCGCCAACCTTTAGTTTCACTAACAGAACAGCCACAAGGCAGAGGCAGGGGGGGCGTCACTGACTCCACTTGCCCAGATCTGCTGGGGGGGGGGGGGGGGGGGGGGACTGCTGGGGGCTCAGGTGGGTGGGCTGCTGGTTGGGGGGCTCCTTGGTCAGCTGTTGTGGGGGGGCTCAGCTGGGGGGGCCACTGGGGGTTCAGGTGGGTGTGAGTTGCTGGGGGGGCCACTGGGGGCTCAGGTGGGGGGGCTGCTCCTCCCAGCGGCTCCTGCAGGCCGTGAAGCGCCGTCTGGAAACTTGGCAGCTCGCGATGAGCCGAAGGAAGCGAAGAGCAGCAATGACGGCCGAGGTCGCCGGGCCCGGGGGGGGGGGTCACAGAGGGACCTGAGGCAGAAATATGGACAGGATTAAAGCTCAAGGGGAGGGTGGGGGGGGGGGGGGGGGGGGGGTGGAGGGGGGGGGTCAAAGGATGAAGGAGAGCGGGTCGCTGGCGAAGCCGACTGCTGCTGAAAATGTATTTTTAGTCCCGGACAGAGGAGGAGAGACGGGAGGGAGCCATATGTTTTGGCAGAGGGCAAAGCAGAGCCGCCCCCCCCCCCCCCCCCAGGGGAACGGAGCACAGACCGGGATGAGGAGCATCGGGCCGCCGCCACCTGACAGGAAGTATCTGTTATGAAGGACGGGGAGAACCCGGCGATGTTCAGACCCCAGGAGGAAACCAGGAAGCTGCTCTGGATAAAACCCCCCACCCTCCACCCCCCCCACCCCCCCCCACCCCCCCAAGAAAAAAACAAAAGCTAATCTATACTCAGGATTGATCAATCAGCTGGTTCCTGCTGGTCCCGTTCTGAAGCACTGTGTGCTTCTGAGAGAGAGAGAGAGAGAGAGAGAGAGAGAGAGAGAGAGAGAGAGAGAGAGGGAGTGTGAGAACATGCTCGTAGAAACAGTTTTCCAGTAGAAATGCAGAAAGCTACCAGCTGATTTCAGATCAGAGGAACAGAATCAGACGAGTTGCCAACCGTTCCTTGAAAAACGGAATCGTTCCGTATTTGGACGTAAAAGTGTGCGTTCCGTATTGAGCTGAAAAGGAACGCACTTTGAGCCGTATTTTTGTGAGAGTCAAAACGTGAGCAATGGAACTTGCGCTTTTTTTTGAAAACTTACGGTAAATTGTTCATCGGCTCTCTGACGTTCTGTGACCAATGAGCTGACAGAGATGGCTCGACAACACAGAATCACTCTTATCTCATTGGTCAAAAAAAGACCGTTCCTCGTAGGCTACGGCACTTCATTGGCCAGTAGTCAGTCTCGTCACAGAGCGCATGGGAAGAAGGAAATCAAAAGGGCTGTGTTCGAAATCGCATACTGTCTACTACATCCTTACATACTCATACTATCCATCCCGCATCCTGCTTACTCAGTCCATCAAACAGTATGCGAAGCGTTTACACTACAGCATACTACATAATAACCCACAATGCATTGCACTTCTTCCATGAGCAGAAATCGATCTGCTAAAGCTGATTTCACTTTAGCTCTAAACTCGTCAAATGTATAACTTCATCAAGATTTTTTTTAAAATTAGGCGACAAAGTGGTGGTTTAGAGCCCGAGTGTGTCGTTTATTTGTCCGAATACCAGCCGTTTATGATTTTGTTTGGACAAATTCGGCGAAATTCAAGCCAGCCGCAGTGAGCAACGCACTTCCGGTTATTTTCACCAAAATAAACCAGCCCTTTCCCTTTCTCATGCAAAACAACCTCAGTGATAAATCTGTGCTTTTACTTTGAAAACAAGAAGGCAATCTTTCAGCAATATATCTCGCTTAACGTCGCCGTTTGGACCGGTGTCCCCACTTATTATGCCAATTATGATGCTTTACCACGGAGAGTTTTTTCGGCTCTTCAACAAAGATCGGCTCGCCGTCTTCGGTACATCATGGTCGCTTTCAGCATGGACTTGTTCTCAGATGTAAGGGTTTTTTTTTTGTTTTTACTATTTTTAATCATTGTCAATCCAATCAAAAATCTCGTAATATGACATACCTACGAGCACAAACAATGGAGGGAAGATTAAATCTAGAACCATACTCAGCTTGCTAAATGTACATCATGAAGAAACAGTCATTGTGAACTGAATAAAGTTTATTCAAATGTCTGTCGCGTTGCATCTTGGGCAATTTCAGTATGAGTAGTGAACACACGATGTATACTCAACATTTCTGGCGAATGCAGTATGCATCCGGGAACTTCTCGCATACTCAAAATCGCATACTGCCAGTGTAAACACACTGCATACTCAATAAGTTAGTATGAGTAGTACGTAAGTATGCGGTTTCGAACACAGCCTAGGTGCGTTCGACATGAGAAAGCCAGAGGCAGACTTTTGAGACTTTTGAGCCGCCCCGCCCAGATTTGGCCCGGCGTCACTGACACGTAGGACCTACGTAGGGCATCGAAAACTCGCGAGACCCAAACGAGATCGGTCACAGAGGTAGCCGCGTGAGCTGCTGGAGAGCAACTCACCGCGGCTACCTGGCCCACCTCTCTGTTTGATACAGGCAGGGGATTGGACCCGAGCCCACTCGTCATCAGTTTGATGACAACACGCTTTATTTGCATAAATAAACTCCCAGTCATTTGGGGGGGGGGGGGCATAGGTGCCGAAAAAGTAACGCAGCAGCACAAAAACGGAATCCACAGATCAGAGGCGCTGTTCTACCATGTCCAACAACGTATGATCATTAACCACACTGCTAAAAAGCACAAATAGTAAAAAAAAAAAAAAAAAAAAAGATAAAATAAGCAGCTCTCACCTTTAGCAGAGCTGGACTCTCCTCTTTTTTGGACTTTTGAATAGCACAACACTTCATACTGATCTGAGCAAGCCAGCATAGTTTGCTGTTGTGTTTTAACGACATAATAGACTGAAAACTTCATGTTTTTAATGAAATACTGTATTTTGACTGAGGGGGCGAGGCAGTCTGCCCCCCCCCCCCCTTAAAATTATTTTGTTAAAAAAAGTTACCCCTCTGACAGCGGGGGGGGGGGGGGGGGGGTGGGGGGGGGGGGGTGGGGGGGGGGGGGGGGGGGGGCTGTAAACACCCCCCACTGTGGGAGTCATGAGAAACACAAACATGGAGAACATAGGGTTGTCCGAGTTGGAGGCTGACTTATAACTCCGCCCCACGGCTGCGCCGTCTACTTCGTCTAGCTCCGTCTGCCTCTGGCTTTGCCATCGTGAACGCACCTAGTACAGCAGCGCGCAGCACGGCTTCCAGAGACATGTCAGTTTGTGCCGTTTCCATATCGGATATATCATTTTTAGTTCATTGATGTGTGTCTGCTGCTGCAGACTGTGGAGTGTTTTCAGTTTAGAAACGGAACCTTGTTGGTTTTTCTGTTCAGAAGGTTTTTCAGTTTTGATTTTGCACTTTTTTACTTGAAAATAAAAAGAAGAACATGTGAAAATCCAGAAGAGACAGCAGCTGTTTGTTATTTTGCACATTTAGCAACAAATATAGAATAGAATAGGAATAGAAGACTTTATTAATCTCACAGTGGAGAAATTTACAGGTGTATAGGCTCATAGAACCCACAGCGGGGTGCAAAAGTAATGAATGGTGCAATAATTAACAAGTTATAGTGCAAATCATACTAGGATGGACAATAGAAGCTAAAGACAATGAAGATTTAACTGTATGTACAACCTGAATCTTAAAAATGTAACAGGATATATATATATATATATATATATATATATATATATATATATATATATATATATACAATATATACAATACAATATGCAATATATGATGCAGTATGATATAATACGTACAATATGTTTTAGCAGAGTGAATGGATGATAAAGTGTCGCTGAATTTCTGAAAGGGCGGGTGCAGGATATTATAATGTCCAGGATTAGGTTATATTCTGCACAGTAGAACTGTACAGCCTGACAGCGGTGGGGATGAGAGGCCTGTGGTAGCTCCTTCCTGCTCTGAGGGTCTCAGTCGCCTCTGAAGGAGCTGCTGAGCTGCTCTACCGTCCGGTGCAGTGGCTGAGAGCTGCTGTCCATGATGATGATGATACTTGAATGATAACTGTCTCACTGTAGGCCTCAAATACAAACAGATCAAGCTGATCATGAGTTATTGCAGTCTTGCTACTGTAGGTGTAATGCAGTAGCCTAATGTGTTTTTATAGTCTGTAATAGGTATAACTGTGGCAAAATGCTGTTATATGTGCGTTTTTCACCCCCCAAAAAACCTTGTTTTTTTCAGCTGCCCGCGGGAGGCGTTCCTTATTTCAATCTCTGGGAGTTGGCAACGCTAGCGGTGCAGCAATCAGGATAGTAAAAGAAAAGGCTCCAGCTCAAACAGTCCTTCACAGCAGGGCTCACCAGACCAACATTCAGAATGCAATTTATGGTGTACAGATATCAAAACACTTCATAAAAAGTACACAACACACACACACACACACACACACACACACACGCACACGCACACACACAGAACAGTCAGTCACACAGGTGGTTGCTGGGTGATGCTCTGTAAAACTCTGGCACTGCAGCAGCAATGGTCTCTCTGGGCAGCCACACAGTGTCAGACCTCAACTCCTCCATGACGTCCAGCCATGCAGAGACGATCCTGCTGATCCAGACTGTGACACACCGAACCCCTCAGCCAGGTCCTCCTGCACGGGGTTCTGCCGGAGCTTCACGAGTGTCTTCAGGATCTGGTCTCGGACGTCCAGCTGAAAGACCTGGTCTTTTGTTAGTTGATCTGCCAAAAGGTTAAAAGTGTCCAGAGGGAGAGCAGTGTGGACCAGGCAGAGATGGTCAGAGCGCCAGAGTGTTGGATGCAGTCGGATGCTGCTGAACACTGTCGCTGGATGACCCTGGCCTAACCTAACCCGACTGGTAGAGAACAGGACTTCCAGCTCGGTCCTGGTCTGACAGAGGAAGGCAGCAGGTTCAGCCTGCAGCTCGCCGTCCGGCTGCAGGACTTTCCTCCCAGCTGGTTGATGCATCTGAGGAAAAAGAATGATGGATACCGTATCAGACAAGTCCCCAGACGACAGGAAATTTATTTTATTCCCACCTAAATATTTAGTAAATGTTCTGTCATTGATCATGTTTCCTACCTGGTGGGATGGAAACAATATTTAGATGTAAGAAGTGTGTAACAAGGTTCAGTGTATTTTCTAAAGTGATGTATGGATGCTCGCATAAAACAGTACGTCTGTAATCCAGTTACTCTTGGAATGGACAATAATGAATTTTTATGTCACAATAAAATTGCACTTCAGTTTTATCTTTTTACTGTAGTAAGATATTTTTCACTAACAGCCAACAGAAGTCCACTTCATTTAATTTGAAAGAAATAAGGAAATACCAATACATTTGACATTTACTATTATTATTTTTTATTGACATAGATCATGTCATCGTCACCGTTGTGCTAGTGGAAGTTGTGGCCGAGTCTCTGCCTGGGGGGACACTGCAGGACACCGCTGCAGAGTGATACAGCAGAGTGATACATCACTATAAATGATCTATAAATGACAGACGCCGCATCACCGCTGTCTCGGAGCAGCCTGCTGCTCTGCTGATATGTTTAACCGTGAATAAACGACCCGCGATGCCGTGGATTTTACCCCCTGCTGCTGGAGTCATGGCTGCTCTAGGGAGAGAAACTCTTCTGGGTGGAAACGAGACATTTTGGATTTCAGTCAGATGAGACCAGAACTTCTCTGTACGATGTAAACTCTGCCTCCAGCTGTGAAAACGCTCTCAGCATCCAGGAACTCATCAAACCTGAAGAAACATCTACAGCTATGAAACACACCTGAACTCACAGTGAAGCTAAAGTGTTATTAACCTGCTAACCTGTCAGTAACCTGCTAACCTGTCAGTAACCAGTCACTAACCTGCTAACCTGTCAGTAACCTGCTAACTTGTCAGTAACCTGTTAACCTGTCAGTAACCTGCTAACCTGCTAACCTGTCAGTTTACCTGCCAGTAACCTGCTAACCTGTCAGTAACCTGCTAACCTGTCAGTAACCTGCTAACCTGTCAGTAACCTGCTAACCTGCTAACCTGTCAGTAACCTGTCAGTAACCTGCTAACCTGTCAGTAACCTGTTAACCTGCTAACCTGTCAGTAACCTGCTAACCTGTCAGTAACCTGCCAGTAACCTGCTAACCTGTCAGTAACCCGCTAACCTGTCAGTAACCTGTTAACCTGTCAGTAACCTGTTAACCTGCTAACCTGTCAGTAACCTGCCAGTAACCTGCTAACCTGTCAGTAACCCGCTAACCTGTCAGTAACCTGTTAACCTGTCAGTAACCTGTTAATCTGTCAGTAACCTGTCAGTAACCTGTTAACCTGTCAGTAACCTGTTAACCTGCTAACCTGTCAGTAACCTGCCAGTAACCTGCTAACCTGTCAGTAACCCGCTAACCTGTCAGTAACCCGCTAACCTGTCAGTAACCTGTTAATCTGTCAGTAACCTGCCAGTAACCTGCTAACCTGTCAGTAACCTGCTAACCTGTCAGTAACCTGCTAACCTGTCAGTAACCTGCCAGTAACCTGCTAACCTGTCAGTAACCCGCTAACCTGTCAGTAACCTGTTAACCTGCTAACCTGTCAGTAACCTGCTAACCTGTCAGTAACCTGTTAATCTGTCAGTAACCTGCCAGTAACCTGCTAACCTGTCAGTAACCTGCCAGTAACCTGCTAACCTGTCAGTAACCCGCTAACCTGTCAGTAACCTGTTAACTTGCTAACCTGTCAGTAACCTGTTAATCTGTCAGTAACCTGTTAACCTGTCAGTAACCTGTTAACCTGCTAACCTGTCAGTAACCTGTTAATCTGTCAGTAACCTGCTAACCTGCTAACCTGTCAGTAACCTGTTAATCTGTCAGTAACCTGCTAACCTGTCAGTAACCTGTCAGTAACCTGTTAACCTGTCAGTAACCTGTTAACCTGCTAACCTGTCAGTAACCTGTTAATCTGTCAGTAACCTGCTAACCTGTCAGTAACCTGTTAACCTGATAACCTGTCAGTAACCTGTTAATCTGTCAGTAACCTGCTAACCTGTCAGTAACCTGTTAACCTGCTAACCTGTCAGTAACCTGCTAACCTGTCAGTAACCTGTTAACCTGCTAACCTGTCAGTAACCTGTTAATCTGTCAGTAACCTGCTAACCTGTCAGTAACCTGTTAATCTGTCAGTAACCTGCTAACCTGTCAGTAACCTGTCAGTAACCTGTTAACCTGTCAGTAACCTGTTAACCTGTCAGTAACCTGTTAACCTGCTAACCTGTCAGTAACCTGTTAATCTGTCAGTAACCTGCTAACCTGTCAGTAACCTGCTAACCAGCCTCACCAGGCTGGACTCAGAAGAATCTGATGGAGGCAGTAATCTCTTCATCCTGGATGGAGGATTTACTGGAGACTGCATGTTTCCTTCTGTCACTGAGGAATGAATGACCTCTGACCTCTGGAACAAACAGTGTTCATGGCCGACCTGAAGACACCCTGCTCCTCCCTGCAGCAGAGCAGCTCCACAGCAGACTGAGGACAGAGTAGAAGTGTGTGTTAACACTGTCAGTACAGCTCCTGCTGCTGGACTGTAGAACTACTGGAGGAACAGTCTGGACTGATGGAGCTGATCCTGAGTCAGAAAGAAAGTCAGATTCTCAGTAGGTCAGAGGTTAAAGGTCATGTTGGTATTAGCTGGGGCTGAACAGAGTTCAGCAGAGTTCAGACACTCAGAGCGTTTAGTGTTTACTGTAGAGCTGTCAACACACTGTGAGGACCACACATGGTGTTTGTCTTTAATTTTTATGTTCGCTGGTAAAGTAATCTAAAAGTAACTAAAAGTAATCTGGTATGTTACTTTTTAATTGAAGTAATTAGAGTAAGTTACTGATTACATTTCTTGACAAGTAACTTGTAATTGTACTGGATTACAACTTAAAAGTAACCCTCCCATCCCTGCTCCACTCATCGCTCGGCCCTCTCTCTCTCTCTCTCTCTCTCTCTCTCTCTCTCTCTGGATTGGTCGCTGCTCTCTGGAACATGTCTGAACCCTGGAGGCTTTATCATCCAACTCTCACTATCTCACTATCTCACTATCTCACTATCTTCCTATCTTCCTATCCTTGTGGGGACCAAATGTCCCCACAAGGATAGGAAAACCTGCTCGATGTGCCTTGTGGGACCTTCTTCCGGTCCTAATGAGGGAAACAGTGTTTTCTTGACCATGTTGTTGTTACTGAAAACAGTCAAAGGTCAAAACATTTCTTTAGGGTTTGGCTGTGTGGTGGTCTGGGTCAGGGTCAGGGTCAGGGTTAGGGTCAGGGTAAGGGTCAGGAGTTAGACATGAATGGGAGTCAATGGAAGGTCCCCACAAGGATAGAAATACGAACCTGTGAACCCGTGTGTGTGTGTGTGTGTGTGTGTGTGTGTGTGTGTGTGTGTGTGTGTGTGTGTGAGAGAGGGTGGTTTCATTACAGAAACAAGCAGCAGAAACATCATTTTCAAACTGTGTGAACGTGAAACTGTTCTGGAACGTAAACGTCATGTGAAGGAGACCTGAGCCGGAGTGGAGTGACCCCCCCCCCCCCGATCGGTTGCTGCTGTTGACATTCAGCTGATTTTCTGCTCGGAGTCGCTGCAGTGGAAACTGAAGCGACCTTGAAGCTGCTGGAGAGGAAGGAGAGCGGCGCTTTGACAGCCTCGTCTTTCAACTGCTAATAGACAGGAGGCCTCTCTCTCTCTCTCTCTCCCTCTCTCTCCCTCTCCCTCTCTCTCCCTCTCTCTCTCTCTCTCCCTCTCCCTCTCTCTCTCTCTCTCTCATCTCTCTCTCTCTCTCGTCAGGCCTTGGGGAGTGAGAATGGCGTCCTCCAGGTGAAAGGCAGCACGCCGCCGGCGGGGTTGGCGGTTTGTCTCTGCAGCTCGCCGCTCACCTTGACCAGGTCTCTGGTTCTGCGTCACGCGGCGGCGGCGGCGGCGGTGGCGCCAGACCGTCGCCGGCAGCCTTCACGGAGCCGCCATGCCACACGTCCATATTCCGAGCGGTCAGCGTTTGGTCCAGACTGAACCGACCTGCCATGGACGGAGGACTGGCTCCGCCCCCTTCCCTGCATCGTCCTCGTCCGTCCTCCGTCTCAGAGTGAGGACTTCTGTCTGTCCTCTGTCTCTGTGGGGATGTGATGAAGAAGCGAGAGGAGGACGGCGTGAGGGCAGCAGCGGGACGGCGCTGACGGCGCCGCCCTTCTGTCCCGGCTCCACCGGGGCGGCGGCGAGTCTCATGCTACAGAGAAAACCCGGTGATTGGTGGGTCCGGCCGGCCCCCGTCATTCCGGGCCTCTCATGGCCTTTTCATGGCTCCTCCTGGGAAAACCGCCGGTAATGAGCTGCTGTACCTGGCCGGGGGGGGGGGGGGGGGCTCCGGGGGGCTCCGGGCAATTAGGGAGAAATAATGAGAGCCTTCTTCCTCTGTGTCTGTTTCCACCTGTCCACCCCACCCCCCCACCCCCCCACCCCCCGCTGCTCCCCACCGCCCTCAGTTCAACAGGTAAGTCCTCAGGCCGGGGGAGTCCCGGGGGGGGGGGGGGGGGGGGGAGTAAGAGCCGGGGCTGCCGTCCACCACCGTCTACAAACAGGCTCAGAGTAACCTTCGCTGTTTGGCTCTGTGAGGCGGCGGCGGACGAACACCAGACGCCTCGCCGCCGCCGCCAGGAGGGTCTCCCCGTAAAGCTCCTCAAAAACGGCTGCAGACGCTTCTCTCAACGCTCCGATCTGCAGCACAGATGGGTGGAGCCCCGGGTGGAGCCCTGGGTGGAGAACTGGGTGGAGCGGGTGGAGGCCCGGGAGCCCTGGGTGGAGCCCCGGGTGGAGAACCAGGTGGAGCCCCAGGTGGAGAACCGGGTGGAGCCCGGGGTGGAGCGGGTGGAGCCCGGGGTCTGATCCACATTCCAGAATGTCTTAAACGTCGTAGGTCCTGTTTCCACGACAAAAGTCTTTTTTTTTTAATTAAAAAGTTTCACATTTACACAGAAATCAATGAAAAGGAAGAGCAGGTTGTTAGTTCCATTCCTGTCTCCCCCTGTCTGCATGTCAAAGTGTCCTTGGGCAAGACGCTGAGCCCCAAATTGTCCCCAGTGGACGGACTGAGCGCCTCGCATGGCGCCGCCTCCACTGCTGTGTGAGTGTGTGTGTGAATGGGTGAATGTGTTAATGCAGTGTGAAGCCTGTAGACCATTTACCATTTAAATCAATCTCCGTTTCCATGGAAACGGCAGAAACCCTGAAAATGATGCAGCTTCCATGTCGGACCACCAGTTGGTGCTGTTGGCTGTTTTAGTGATGAAACAGTGTCATTGAAAAACAACAATAAGACTGAACCCCCCCCCCCCCCCCCCTGAAATACACTGAAATAATTCCTTTATTCTTGACTTTCCTTCAGGCTTCAGTTCGGAGGTGAAGAATTCAGAAAACATCTGTTTGGAATCTGGTAAAACTATCTTCAGTATAAAAGACGCATTTTGAGAAATACTCAGCAGGCTGTGGAGGTGGGTCTTCCCTCACCGCACCGTGGACGGCGGACGGTGGACCGGGACCGGGACCGGGACCGGGACCGGGACCGGGACAAGTTTCAGATGGGTGAAAAGGAAACTTCTTGAATCGCTGGGACGGTGCTTTGCAGGCGCCGGATTGGCTGCTGCTGCTCATGCTGCTCCACGGCTGGAGGCGGCGGTCCTGAATGGATGTGGGTCAAGCTGACCTCGGGTCTCTGGGACTCGGGTCTCTGGGACTCAGGTCTCTGGGACTCGGGTCTCTGGGACTCGGGTCTCTGGGACTCGGTCTCTGGGACTCAGGTCTCTGGGACTCAGGTCTCTGGGACTCGGTCTCTGGGACTCAGGTCTCTGGGACTCAGGTCTCTGGGACTCGGGTCTCTGGGACTCGGGTCTCTGGGACTCTGAGGGACTCCCTGCCTGGGCTGCAGCTGACGAGACTCAGGAACCTTCCTCAGGAATCTTCCCCCGAGACTGAACAGAGCTTCTCCGGGGGGTGGGGGGGATTGGGGGGGGGGTTCACCGACGCCATCACTCTCTCCCCCACTCTCATTCATGCTTTGCTTCGTCACTCATGGGTGGGGGTGGGGGGAGAATCCCTCTGCCTGGCGCCGGGTGTTTTCCACGGTGTGTGAAGGATGAGTCACCGCCCCCCCCCCCCCCGGCGCTCCGGGAAGCTGCCTGACTATTATCTCTCAACGAGACGCGAGACGTGCTCTGCTGCGGGACGTCTGCTGAGGTCAACACCGAGCTGGAGGGAAGTGTGTTCATTATGAACCTGCTCTGGAGCACACACACACACACACACACACACACACACACACACACACACACACACACACACACACACACACAAACACACATCACACACACACACACACACACACACACAAACACACAAACACACATCACACACACACACACACACACAAACACAAACACAAACACACATCACACACACACACACATCACACACACCACACACACACACACACACAACACACAAACACACATCACACACAAACACACATCACACACACATCACACACACACACACACAAACACACATCACACACACACACACACACACCACACATCACACACACACACACACACACACACACACACAAATCACACAGACACACACACACACACACACACACACCACACACCACACACACACACATCACACACACACACACACACACACACACACATCACACACACACACACACAAACACACATCACACAGACACACACACACACACACACATCACACACACACACAAACACACAAACACACATCACACACAAACACACATCACACACACACACACACAAACACCACACACACACACACACACACACACATCACACACCACACACACACACACACCACACGCACACACACACACACACACCACACGTCACACACACACCACAAACCACACACACACCACACACACACACACACACACACACACCACACACACTCACCACACACACACTCACACACACCACACACACTCACCACACACACACTCACACACACACACACACACACACCACACACACACATCACACACACCACACACACACTCACACACACATCACACACACACACACACCGCACACACACACACACACACACCACACACACACACACACACACACACACACACACACACACACACACACACACACCACACACACACACACAGACACGCCCCCTCCCACCAGATCACATCTGGATGATGGACCACGTCTCCAGAACCCAGACGGAGGACAATAAAGACCACTTCCATCTGCCACCAGCCCCATGAGCAAGGCACCGGACCTCTGCAGATGATACCGTCAGTATTTGTTCAGTTCTCTCTGGTCGTTGTATTTTTGTGCTGTCAGTTTAATCGTGATTAATTCATGGAGGGCTGTCAACGATTATTTTTTAAAACTGAGATTAATCTCATTTGGCTCAAGGAAAAGAGCGAGACGATAAAAGTCCTCCTGCCGTCGGGACTCTGTTGGTCGGCTGAATTCTGAGGATCCGGTTCTTCATCTGAAGCTCGATCAGAAGTTTACAGATGAAGCGATTAATCGCACGATGACTCAAGGACTCGAGGAAACGAGGACTGACGGACATGGGGATGCGAGGAGGTGAGGTGAGGACAGGACGTCCTGCTCGCTGCCTGCTGACGGACCAGAGGACCCAGTGACCGCCCAGTGCAGGAGGACGGTTTACATGATGGAGGATCTTTAGTCCAGCTGTTAACCAAACCAGCTTCTCAGTTGGGATTTAAAGCTGCTGTCGGAAGTTTCCGTTCGTTTCCAACGTATGAATCATTTTTCAGCAGAGCTTCAGTGTGTCAGTCTGGTTCGATACTACAATATAATATTAGCATAAAGCAATATAAAAATGTATTTATGAGCCCCGCCTTCGTCTCATAGACCCCCATGTTACCCGAAAAAGCGCCGGTCAGCTTCAGCCAATAGATTTCGAGCTTCCACCTTGTCTTACTGTCAGTCAGCGTGGAGCAGCCAGAGAGCACGGCGCTCGCCCAGCAGAGGAGAGTTAGCTCTGCAGCAGATATATCCACCGTCTGCTGAACATCCACCGGAAACAGCTCAACATGGAGGATGCTGCAGGACTGGAGGCTCGCGTGGCTTGGTCGCTCAGAAAGCAGAGGGAGGGCGGAGCCTCCAGACTGTTGGATTAAAAAACAAAACTCTCTCTTTCAAAACTCTGGACACAAGCTTTAATGTTTTAAAGAGGATTAGATCTTTATTCTGGATTAAAGGTGATTTAAAACTGTAAATGGAGCCACTTTACTGTTACATTGAAGGAGTTCCTGCTCAAATCAGCCCAGCTGAGAGTGAAGCGTCCAATCAGGACAGGCCGGGCTGAACCAAAACCCAGAGGGGGGTTTCACCAACCCCTCCTTCACACCAAACTCACTTTGACCAAACTGAACTGGACAGCCGCCTGTCGGCAACACCTCAACAACAACAGCGTCTCAAATACATACGGCTCGTCATTTCCACCCAGGAAAGGTTCCTCAGAATATATGTTTTCACCCAGCTGTCCGGACAGACCCCCCACCCCCCCTCCAGAAAGTGGCCTGCGCCATCTGCCGACAGACTGATAACGCTGCAGGTGAGCAGCGCGCGCTGCTCGGAGCGAGAGGAGCGGAGAGAGAGAGAGAGAGAGAGAGAGAGAGAGAGAGAGAGAGAGAGAGAGAGAGAGAGAGAGAGAGAGAGAGAGAGAGAGAGACAGACAGACAGACAGACAGACAGACAGACAGACAGACAGACAGACAGACAGAGAGAGAGAGAGAGAGAGAGAGAGACAGACAGACAGAGAGACAGACAGACAGAGAGAGAGAGGTGAGTTCAACCTCAACTTCACACTGTGTGCGGGTGTAAATGGCACGGTGGGGGGTGGGGGGGGGGGGGGTGAGAGGGTACTACCCCACCCGCCAGGGGCATGTGGCGGCCGAGGGGCGGGGCTTACAAACAACCATGTAAACTCTTGAATCGTCAGAGTGTTCGTTCTGAATCAAACTTTATCCTGAATAAAGTTTATTGTCCTTCTGAAGGGATTAGCAGTGATGGGCAAGCTGCTTGAAAAATGTAGCAAGTTAAGCTACAAGTTAATCTAGTTAAAATATAGCTTCACTACAGCTAAAGCTAACCCAGAGAAATGTGGCAAGTTCAGCTACAAGCTAGCTACACTGCAGAAGTGCCGGCTACAGTCCCACTACTTTTTTTTTTTTTTTTTTTTTTTACAACCAAACAAATAGGCAAGTAAAAGATATGCAGTTTGATTGTTTATTAAAAAAAAACAAAAAACAAACTGCAAACAATTCAACAAGCCTCCTGTCAGCAGAGGGACAATAACCCGGACAAAGAAAAATTGCAATATACTGTACAGTCTCTATCAGACCCACTGAGCAAAAAGACGCCGAATCCACGTCTTTTTAAGGTCATTGTTGGACGTCCCAGCAGGGTACCCACAAGCTACAGAATGTAACGCCAGATGACGTCTTTTTTTTTTTTTTTTTTACGTAATTTCGACGTCGGGTATTGACGTCACTTCAGACAAGGGCCAAAAAAAAGAGGGGAAAATATAATTTAAATTGACCAAAATCTAACCGCTGGGTTTGCGCTCCGAGTTTCAGGCACATTCCTTCAGTCACTTCAGCATTTCATTACAGACGGGCGACGCACGAGACTCGAACTCAGACTTACTGTTCAGCGATCCTCAGCCTGACCTGTTGAGCTGTTAGTTTATTGAGTATTTCATCAGTAAACGGGAGGGTGACCACTATTTTACGGAAAACTACTTCTCCTGAAATACAGTGCAATACACACGAAACAAAGTGGTGGTTTTAAAAATGTTTGTTTTGTGTTTCTCCAAAGTTCACAGTTTGATGAAAATACGAACTAAATTTAACCGCTTGGGCGGCTCTTTTATCAGACATAATTCTGTCTTTACGAGACAATGAAAACAAGCAGACTCAAAGAAAAAGAAATACAAGGTGGGGTTAACATTCACATAAACACTTTTTCAGTGGTGAATTATTATTATTTATACTGCTTACTATGCATAAAGTCCCACTGTAGAAGGTGACATGCTTGCCAAGGTTATTTTCCTATTACTTCATTTGAATCAATCACCAGCAGACGCTAACTCCAAATGCATAAAGAAGCATCCAACCTGCTGACAAGCCAAAATTCACAGGTACAGGAAACTACGATCACAATCCAATTCTTTTTAAACAGATTTTATTGCAAAAACTTCACAGTGCTCAAAATACCGGACCAGTGATGAATCTGTAGCTAACTCTTCCTCCATCCGCTGTCCCAGCATGCTATGGTGCTGATGACCCTCAAAAGGGACTGAGACCGGCCAGTCCAAGGTGGCTCCAGACTACTGTCGGTCCACAAAACAGGAATCAGGGTTCCCCGACAACCGCTGGATGAGCGATTAAGGGAAAAACACTAAATTAGCCCGACAGCAGCGTCTCCAGCTCCGTGGCTTTCGCAGTAAAGTGTAGCATCTGACACACCTCCACTTCCGGGTTCACTCAGTCAAGCTAATATACACTATGGCAGCCAATAAGTGAGCACAGACACAGAACTTCCTGTCTGTCGCCCTTCAAAATAAAACAAAAATAAAATAAATCAAAACCCGTTTCATACATAATACGTCATTCCTCATCTCGTTCAGATGGTAAACATTTTTAATCAAGGAACATAAAGTTTCCCCGACTTTCAAATGTTCAACCGCATGTAGACGTCGACACTGGGTCCTAATTTAGACGTCCAGATCTTCAACGTCATCCAGACGTCGAAATTGGGTAATAATAAGACGTCCAAATACCTCAACTATTTTGGACGTCCAAAATAGGTCTATAATTGGTCTTGGATGGACGGACGCAATATGGACATGATCTGGACGTCCAATGTTTAATTGGTATGCTTGTCCACAGTTACAATAAACAACCGTTTCAAAATGAAAAAGTCTAGGAAACATTTGATTTGTCTCACAGAAAATGAACTAGTGCAAGAAACACATTTGTCTCATGTGAATGAAAAGTGCGAGAAACATTTGATTTGTCTTACAGGCAGACATGGTCTGGTTATCAATAAAACACAACAAATCACAGCTCAAAGTCTTTTTTTTCAAATAATCTTCATTGCTGCTTTCTGCTTCTGCCATTATCCGGTTGTTCTTCCGTCCCTTTTGCTTGTTTTGTCTTCACTCGTCATTTCACATGTGCGTTTGGTAATGTGGGTGTAGGACTCTGCTTCCTGGTTGGAGTGGATGACCCACCTTGTCTTGCCTCTGATTGGGTAACCTTACCCAACTGTGAGTCGTCATATGCAAACCAACCAGTCACCGTAGATTTTTTTCCCCACACACACAAGACTTTATTCAGCCGACTTCTTCTGGACACTCGACAGGACAGTAGCGTGTAGCGTCCGTCGCTGCTGGCTCTAAAAATAGCTTCGTTACAGAGAGAGCTGCTGGACTCAGATGGAGCGGCGCTGCCGCCTCGCTACAGAAAAATGTAACTAAAGCTACGAGCGCCGCTGCTTGTAGCTCGCTGCTGCCCATCACTGGGGATTAAATCTAAATTCAATCCGTAATCCTTCCCTTCCGCCTTCACTTCATTCAAGTCGTTCTGCGCGTGCGCACATCTTCCAAGATGGCGGAGCGCGTCAGACTGTAGGGGAGACTCTTATTTAAAGACGTACTGGAGGATCCTTAGAACCAGTCAGAATTGTCTGGTTCCAACTCGTGATTGGGCAGTCATAATGCCAATCAATGTGGGAACGCGTTTGCGTGACGACGTATCCTGTTAGTCGCCGCCTCTGCCGCTCTGGTTTGGAGCCGCCGTGCGCAGAGCGCTGTTCAGGAAGTGACCTGCAGCGGGAGCGACCAGCGCACTCATTCAGCAGCGGCTTGCTCCTCCTGGCGCCTCCGAAGACGGCCAGCCACAAAAAAAGAACATTGTTTGAGATGGCAGAAGAGAGAAGAAAGGCCATAGAAAAGAAGGCAGAACGCGTTTTACTGGGAGATTCCTTTACGAGGCGGCGGACTTTCAAAGCACAAAGGGATTGAGGACTGATCAGGAGGAGGGGGAGTTCCTGCTGGACAGGTGACCTGCTGATCATCCCATTCAGATGTTTCTGTTGCACAAACACCGAAGACTCTACTGTACGGACCGTATTCTTATGTACTATTGAAGGAAGAGTTGACATGATTACAGATGTTTTAATCCTATGAAAGACGACGCTCCAGCTGCGCCGATGTAAACAAACTGACATGTGTCTGTAGTCCAAAAAGGTTCATTGGTCTTCCAAGTTATAATCCAAAACAAAGGTTCTTTTTCAAAGACCAGGGAGGTATTTTGTTATTTACCTGACGGTTTCGGCAGCTGTCAGCTGTCTTCTTCAGAGAGTCACGTGATGTTGTTGTGACGTATCTTGTCAGCTGATTTATACCGAAACCGTCAGGTAAATAACAAAATACCTCCCTGGTCTTTGAAAAAGAACCTTTGTTTTGGATGACATGTGTCTGACGTGCGCGCTCCCACAGTCCTCATGGAGGCAGCCGCGCATGCAGCGCTCCAAAACTGGCAAATCAGCCATGTTGTACGAAATCGGCGGAGAATCCTCTAATATGCCTTTAACGGAGGAGAAATGGACGTAATAACAAAGAGCAGGAAGACAGAAGCATAGGAAAGCGGACCTTTTTAAAGCTGTAGCATTCAATAAAGTGATCTGAAAAAAAAAGAAATGTATGAACCGGAGTTTGTTTACTTCTGGTTAAGGACCGACCGATATGGCTTTTTTAGGGCCGATGCCGATTATTAGTACTTATGGAAACCGATAACCGATATGTCGAACCGATATTCATTTGCAGTAAAAATGAACGTTTTGGCGTCAAAATGTAGCTGTGGGCGGGGCTCTGTTCCACAGCCCAGAGGAGTGACTCCAGGCGAAGAGAGATGTGATGTGCTCAGTGGAAAACTCTTCTTCTACATTCATAACGCTCAGGCCTTTTGCTTTAGTTCGGTTTGTAATTTTGTGATTGCTTTATTATTATTTTTATTATTAGGGGGCCAAGCCACGGATGTCCAGGGAACGTGTTCCCAGGACCAGCAGGGCTGGGAACCCTATTGGAATTGGTCGTATTTTTATTAGTCCGCCGCTAAAAGTCCCGCTGCAGCCCAAACCGTACATGGGAGGGTGGTGCAATTGGGTGGGTTGGTCCCAAACCCTGACCCGACGGAGGACGCAAAAAATCAAACGAGTCCGCTACCAGGTGGCGCTGTTGGCCTCATAAACGCATTTTGGGCTATAACTCCCACCCGTGTGTCGCACATTCAAAAAACTTGCATCCTCAGATTCCCTGAGAGGAAGTGAATCACCGGGGATAGGCCACGCCCATTTTCGCCAAGAGTTTTTTTTTTTTGGTAGATCGCAAAAACTGAAAAACCTACTTTTTCAAACTCCTCCTAGAGGCATTGTCCGATCTGCGAGAAAATTGGCACAGAAAGTCTTCAGTGGGGTCTGACTTGAAGTTATCAAAAGAATTTTGCTACGGCAAAAATTCGCAACGTGGGCTTGACTAAACTTTGCCAGCTAGCTAGCTAAATACAAAGTTTCACAGGTCTTGGTCATAATAAATGCTAACGCCACCAAACTTGAGTCCCTTGGTTGTCATGTGACTGTGGGTGTATCAGCCCATTTTGGTGAACATTGGCCACTAGGTGGCGCTCTATAGATGATAAATTTATATCACCTAAATGACATGACCGATTTTTACAAAACCTGGTAAGTGTGACCCTAATTTTTTCCTGAGGCAATATCTCAAAGTTTATCGTGATTGGTCAAAGTGGGCGTGGCTTATTAATACAGCTAGTACACAAAGAGCAAACATTTTTTTCAGCACAATTATTATACTGAGGACTGTGAAATTCACAGGGTATGTTTAAAAGAGCACACAGATGATCTCTAAAAAAATGATGTGTCTACTCCACTAGGTGGCGCTATAACCCATTTAAGGCTGTTACTCCCAAACCGTATGTCGCATATTCAAAAAACACATATCCTCAGATTCGCTGAGAAGAACTGAATCACCTGGGCCAGGGAACGCCCATTTTCACCTCAGTTTTCTTTTGCTAGATTGAAAAAAACTGAAAAATATACTTTTTCGAACTCCTTCTGGAGGCATTGTCTGATCCGCGAGAAAATTGGCACAGAAAGTCTTCAGTAGGGCGGGACCTGAAGTTATCAAAAGAATTTTGCTACGTCAGAGTATGCACATTGACGGCTTGACTAAACTTTGCCCGCTAGCTAGCTAAATACAAAGTTTCAGAGGTCTTGGTCATAATAAATGCTAACACCACCAAACGGGAACTCTCGCTGCATCCAGACAGCAGTCGGCATGCAGCAGCGTCACTGCTGGGTGGAGTTCCATCCTGACGGCGTTGTACGTGGCTCTGGGATCGGGGAACCACCCCCCCCACCCCCCCCAGAGCAGGTGTTTCCTCACATGGACGGATCGACTTGAATCTGCCGGCGGACGCCGCTCAGTCAGCCCTTCTGCAGCGCCGCCGCCAAGGGACGCTTTGATTTGTGACAGGCAGAGATAATTTGCCTCGGGTCTTACTGAGCTTACCGGCGCCAGAGGAGGCAGGCTGACATGCCGGGGAACGATGGCCATGTGGGAGCAGCGTGAGGAGTGTCGAGGCTTTACCTGCTTTGGTGGGGGGTGGCGGGGGGGAGCTCAGACTCCACCCGGCAGGGAGAGCAGGGCTGCTTCATGCCCCGCCCCCACATCAACCCGCAACAAGTCGGGCTCAAGCAGCACAGGAGCTGGCCAATCAGCAGCAAGACCTCTCACCCTCCTATTCCCCCCCCCACCCCCCCACCCCGGCCCCACTGTAGAAGTTTAGGCTTTCCTTCATTAATTACATGACAATCTGTTAAAACTACAGGCGGGTTAGAACAGAAAAACCCCGACTGGACCGGAGGGCGACTCCACCTCCACCCGAGCCGGGGGGGGGGGGCAGGACGACGACACAGTGTTGGGGGGGAGGGGTGCGATACACTCGCTACTCGCCACAACCATCGCAGCTCCTCGTCTTCTGGAGCTCGAAGGCTGAAAATCAGGCCTGTTCAGCAGAACGGCGTCCTGATCGGAGTGTGTGAGACCACACTTTGATCTCTGCTGCTGGTGTGTGTGTGTGTGTGTGTGTGTGTGTGTGTGTGTGTTTGTGTGTGTGTGTGTGTGTGTGTGTGTGTGTGTGTGTGTGTGTGTGTTGCAGTAACTGGATGTGATGGCTGGCCTCTGGGGATCTCTGCCTTAGAAGTGCTAAACGAGCGAAGCAGAGCAATCACACTGTTCTGTGCGTGTGTGTGTGTGTGTGTGTGTGTGTGTGTGTGTGTGTGTGTGTGTGTGTGTGTGTGTGTGTGTGTTTGTCGCCAGTCTCACACTCTCCTCCTTGCGATGCTCGGCTCGCCGTCCTGGTCTCCCCCCCCGGACTAAATATAATCTGGATGGATGATCAGATAAAACAGGCTTTAATGTATTAACTGTTGCCGTGGCAACAAGCCTCTTAAGTAACAAACATGGCCGCCGCTGCAGGTCAGAGCGGCTCCCAGCCCTCAAACCCCATCTCCACCCCCACGAGTCCCGCCTCCACCCCACGAGTCCCGCCTCCACCCCATGAGTCTCGCCTCCACCCCCACGAGTCCCGCCTCCACTCCCCACGAGTCCCGCCTCCACCCCATGAGTCCCGCCTCCACCTCCACGAGTCCTGCCTCCACTCCCCACGAGTCCCGCCTCCACCGCCCACGAGTCCCGCCTCCACCCCCACGAGTCCTGCCTCCACCCCCACGAGTCCCGCCTCCACCCCCACGAGTCCCGCCTCCACCCCACGAGTCCCGCCTCCACCCCACGAGTCCCGCCTCCACCCCCCACGAGTCCTGCCTCCACCCCCACGAGTCCCGCCTCCACCCCACGAGTCCCGCCTCCACCCCACGAGTCCCGCCTCCACCCCCACAAGTCCTGCCTCCACCCCCACGAGTCCCGCCTCCACCCCCACGAGTCCCGCCTCCACCCACGAGTCCCGCCTCCAACCCCCACGAGTTCTGCCTCCACCCCCACGAGTCCCGCCTCCGCCCCGCCTCATTAGCCAGATGGAGGTGGCTCCTCTGATTGGAGGTTAGCCGCTCCCGCGCGGCGGCGCCGGGTTTGAGCACTTTCCGCAGTCGGCCTGTGTGTCCCCCGTGCGTGCCGGCGCGTGCACGTGTTCCCGGTGCACGGCAGAACAAAGCGGCGCCGCGTGGCGCAGGTCGGGTCGACACCGGGCTCCCCGCGGAGTCGACCCATGAATGTCGGAGTTCTCCAGTGTTCGTTGGTTCTCGGTGTTCTCCGTTAAGGTTCTGTGGTTCTCTGCAGGAAGTCTGGGTCCAGGACTAGCTCCTGGACCAGCATGAGGACTACAGGGTCTTTAGTGTTTCTTCTGTTTCCATGGAAACGTTCATCATCATCAGAGCGTTGTCATGGAAATGCCTGAAAACACAAAGAATCATTTTCACCGGATGTGGTGGAACCAGACCAGACCGGACCAGACCAGCCTGGTCCAGACCAGCCTGGTCCAGACCGGTCCAGTCTGGTCCAGACCGGTCCAGTCCAGTCCAGACCAGTCCAGACTGGTCCAGACCAGAACATGTGAGTCTGGGACAGACCTGGACCGTCAGGGCTCCGCCCTCTGACCTCAGATGGGTCTGAACCCTCTGGTGACCTTTGACCTGGGCTGGGATCAGGTGTCAGTGTGTTAACGAGCTGCAGCGTCTGATTGGAGCTTTAATCTGGGAAGAAGGCCTGATGTCCGCCGCGGGGGGGGGGGGGGGGGGGGGGGTGATTTGTGAATGTGCGGGGTGGGGGGTGGAGGGGAATGGGGGGGGGGACTTCCTCCGTCTCTTCCTCCGTCTCTTCCTCCGTCTCTTCCTCACTACCCGTCATTGATGAAGAGCCAAGGAGAAGCTTGAAGCTGTCAGCCTCACTCTATCACCTCTCTCTCTCCCTTGCTCTCCCTCGCTCTCTCCCTCTCTGTCTCTCTCCCTCTCTCCCTCTTGCTCTCTCTCTCACCCTCCCCCTCTCTCTCTCTCACCCTCTCTCCCTCTCCCTCTCCCTCTCCCTCTCTCTCTCTCTTCCTCTCTCTCTCTCGTGCCCTCTCTCTCTCTCTTCCTCTCCCTCTCTCTCTTCCTCTCCCTCTCTCCCCCCTCTCCCTCTCCCTCTCTCTCTCTCTTTCTCCCTCTCCCTCTCTCTCTCCCCCTCTCTCCCCCTCTCTCTCTTTCTCTCTCTCTCTCTTTCTCCCTCTCCCTCTCTCTCCCCCTCTCTCCCCCCTCTCTCTCTCCACCTCTCTCCCCCTCTGTCTCTGTCTCTCTCTCTCTCTCTCTCTCTCTCTCTCTCTCTCTCTCTCGGTTGCAGAGTGAGTCGTGAGCCAGAACGCAGGAATCCTCCTCCACTCTGCTTCGTTTCAATCCGAGCCGCCGAGTCGGACCGTGCCGCCGCCGCCGTCGCCACTGCCGCCGCGCTGAGACGCCGCTGAGGGACTGACGCTCGTCCTCTGTCCGTCCGTCCCTCCGTCCGTCCATCCATCTGTCCACACTGAGCCGCTCTGCCTCCTCCGGCTCTCAAGCTTTCATTCCTTTGCGCTCAGTTCGTGCATCCCCTCTTCCTCCTCCTCCTATTCCTCCTCTTCCTCCTCCTCCTCCTCCTCCTCCTCTTCCTCCTCCTCCTCCTCACACCTTTCGGTCAGAAGAGGAAGCCCAGGAGAGGATGAAACTCTGACACTCCGGCAGGAAAACAAGAGCACAACTGTGAGTACAGCAGCCACACACACACACACACACACACACACACACACACACACACACACACACACACACACACACACGTGTGGGCCACACTGACTTGCAGCGGTCCCTCACTCCGTCTGCAGTGCCGGTGTCTTTGTGTTTTTGCCAGCTTGCCTTCGCTGTGTTGGGTTGTTGCGGTGTGTGTGTGTGTGTGTGTGTGTGTGTGTGTGTGTGTGTGTGTGGTCCCAGGCTTTGTCCCAGCAGAGTGACAGTCAGACTTGGTGTGTGCTCACTTCCCCGGGATCCCCGGCTGCTCTTTGTTTGGCGGGAGGAGGGAAGCCCGGCGCTGCGGCAAGCCGCTGCCGCCGTGACGCCTCCCGCCGCCGCCGCCGGAGCTGCTTTTGTCTGTTTTTACTGCCGGGGATCAGCCGGCAGCCGTCCCTGCAGCTCGCTGCGCCGCTGTGGGGCGGTGAAGGAGGCTGAGGGGGCGGACCCCCCCTCCTCGCCGCTCATTGTTCCGCGCTGAGCGGAGGACGTCCGCATGCCTCCGCACCGCGCCGCACGCCACGCCGCTCCCGCACCGCGCCGCTCTCCTCATTTCCCGTGTGACGGTGGAGGACGCCACTCTGCGGCGGTGCCGGCGCCAGAGCGTTGCTCGCCACTTTCCAGCAGCCCTGCTGGTGCTGCAGCGTGGGTGGAGGTGGAGGTGGAGGTGGAGGCGGAGGTGGAGGTGGTGTTTCCAGCCTGGCTGGAAACACCGGTGTGAATTTGTTTGATGAGGGTTTGAATCCCGGCGCTTGGCCCGAAGCGGCGTGCCTCTTCCTTCGCCGTCTCGCTGGTTCTTGAACCGCGGCGTCGCTCTGGACCACCAGTCCTGCTTCCTGTTCAGGAAGTTCAGGGTTCCACTTCCTGCCTCTTCCTGAAGCTGCTGCCGGTTCTGATGCAACTCTGGTCTTGGTTCTCCCCTGGTCTCGGTTCTCCTCTGCGCCGTCCTTGTGATGAGGAGCGATGGAACCCGGTCCAGGCTGGACCGGACCGGTGTGAGACAGTCTCGGGGCCGGGGGCCGTTGGCCGGGAGGAGACATGTGGTCCTGCTGGACTGGTTTTACTCGGTTTTACTAGTTAAAAGTTTCTTGTTTTCAGCGCTGACTTTCACGCCTCCTCAGTTTTTCAAGATGAGAAATAAACCTGGACTCAAAGCGTGTGGAGGTTCTCCGCCTCCGGCTGCAGAACGTCAGAGAACGGCGGCGAAAGTCAGAAACCAGCCGAAGCTGATGAGAGCAGCTGGAAAATAAAGAGACGCCGGTGTTAAACTCCTCAGATCTAAAGTTCAGAGAAACACTGGAACATCCGTCCCTCTGCAGGAACGTCGGAGAACGAAGGCGTTCTGCTGTGGAGCATGAGAGCAGCTGACGTTCCACTTCTGATCCAGCCAGTTGGATTTATTTGTCCGTTATCGCGATGTTCCGCCGTTTCTTCCTCTTTCTGAAGCCGATAATGTGAGCGAGACGTTCTGCTGCAGCGAGAACGCTTCTGTTGAGACGTTCAGGAAAAAGAACAGTCACTGTGACTCTTCCTCCGAACGATCAGCAGCACCTGATGGATGATCAGGATCAGCTGATGGATGATCAGGATCCGCTGATCAGGATCAGCTGATGGATGATCAGGATCAGCTGATCATTGATCAGGATCAGCTGATGGATGATCAGCTGATGGATGATCAGGATCAGCTGATGGATGATCAGGATCAGCTGATGGATGATCAGGATCAGCTGATCATTGATCAGGATCAGCTGATGGATGGTCAGCTGATGGATGGTCAGGATCAGCTGATGGACCTGTTATGTTTTCGTTTTCGATGCTAGCTGTAGAATATCGCAGAACTTGTTCCGTCCTGACGTTTGACATCCGCGTCTCGACATGAAGCCAATTTTAAAGTGGAATGTCTCTGAAACCTGTCCTGCAGCTGGTGCATTGTGGGTATTTTCCAGACTCCCCTGATAGTGTGGCTTTAAGGCTAGCTTGATAGCATGCAGGTAGCTAGCTGTCATAGAGCCGTAGATCCTGAAGGCGTCGGTCACGCCACAGCGTTTCAGAGAAGTTTTGCGTTGACACGACAATGTTTGCTAAGCGGTGTTCGTTTCCATGGAAACTGCAGAATCACTGGTGTGGTTTGCGTCTCCACGGAGACAGAGCCCAAGCTGTGGTTGTGTCGTCATGGAAACGGACACCCAGACTGTTTTATATATACTTTAAATGATCACTACTGCCATAATGAAGTAAAGGGAACAGCTGTACTGACAGCTGTGACACTTGTTCCTGAGAGAACTGCACCAAGGTTCTGAGATGTTCTGCTGAAGTGTAAACACACCCACATGTTCCGGAGACACCAACACACACACACACACACCAGTGTTCCAAACATCCTGGTCAGGATGTCAGCTCTCGGTCGGCAGCTGACATCAACACCAAACTGTCCAACTGTGAACAAAGTCCAGCCTCTCTGTCGGGCTCCGCCCAGAAGAAGATGGACTAAAGCTCCGTCTCTGAACCATCAGGATCCTTTCGGGGTGAAGTCCTGCGGATCTTTCCCTGTGAGGTCCAGCTGAGCATCACATCTGGCTGTACTGAAATAAACGGCAATAATCTGAAGCCAGTCATTTTGGCGTTCTTCATACCAAGCATAGGATCACAGAACCGGGTGGAGTCAGCCGGACGGAGGTCCTGGGCTTGAACAGGAGTGTACGGACAGTTTGTTCTTGTTGGATGAGTTTCTGAGTGGAGCCGGGAATCGAGCCAAACCGATTTGGTTCACGACTCTTCAGTCTCGGGAAAACTTCTCCCTGAACATGGACCAGATTCTCAGGACTGATGCTTCAAAAAGTCCAAAGTCAAAATCTGCATTATTAAAGACGTAAAATGGCGTCAGACGTTTAGTTTCTATCGAACACGACAAAAACAGAAACGTCTTTTTTTAAATCGAATGTGGAGACGAGGCAGGAGCCCAACGAAAAGACAAAGGTGGTCGGTTTGTTCCTCATCGGTCGGCTCGTTTGTCTATCAGAAGAATGTCCTCTTTACCAGAACCACCGTCTGACTGCAGACTGTTCGGGAGCAACTTCCTGTCCTAGAGCCACCATCCGGCTGCAGACTCTTGGATCTGGTTCCGGCTGGACTCCCTGGGTCTTGGTCTCTTCACCGCAGTCACCGTTGACCCGGGGCTGCTGGGTAGTGAGCGGGTGAAGGGAAGCGACGCTCTGTGCTGCCGTTCGGTTCCGTCCCCGGAATGAAGGAGAACTCCATCTATTCAGCGCCGCCTGAATGCAGCGGTTCACCGGTGAAGGACGTGTGCGGCGAACACTGAAGACGCTTTCTGGTCTTCCTTCTTCTTCTGATGGAGCCGAGAAGCCGGACTGCTTGCTGACGCCCGACGGGGAGAACCTCGCCTCGCAGAGACATGGTAATGGTGGCGCCGACAAAACAGGAGGAGGATTACCGCATAACTCCGGCGCCGCCGGGGAGGACAGACGTATCGACGCGGAATGGAAGCTTTCGTTTGTCCGGCCGAACGCTCGTCTAAGGGTCCGCTTGCCGGGCGCTCCTTGTTCCCCTGCGGTGGTTTTCCGTCCCGCCAGACGGTTCCGGTTCATTCCTGCGGATCTCAGATATCCGTCTCTGATTCCTCTGAAACACCGTCTGAAAACCGCATGAGGAGGGAGTCCGCCAGGAACCGGTCTGGACAGGACACAGTCCTCTGTGGACCATACCATACCATACCAGCTTTATTTATAAAGCACTTTAAAAACTTTACAGCCGGCCAAAGTGCTGTACACAGATAAATATAAACCACAAAATACAATATAAGAGCAGACAGTGCAAAAAAAAAACAAAAACAAAAACAAATGATCAATCCATAACAATAAGAACATCATTGATTAAAAGCCAGTGAAAAAAGATGTGTTTTCAAAAGAGATTTAAAAGCAGTCAAAGACTCGGCCTGTCTAATCTCCAAAGGCAACTGGTTCCACAGCCGTGGAGCAGTGACAGAAAATGCACGGTCCCCACGAAGCTTGCGTTTTGTCTTGGGGACCACAAGCTGCAGCTGATCTTCTGATCTTAAAGATCGAGACGGGACATATAGGTGAACCAGGTCAGTGAGATAGGAAGGAGCCATACCGTGCAAACATTTAAAAGTAAATAAGAGGATTTTAAAATCAACTCTAAAAGCCACTGGAAGCCAGTGGAGTGATGCTAATACAGGTGAGATGCTGTCATATTTGCGTGTTCCAGTGAGGAGTCGAGCCGCAGAGTTTTGAACTCTCTGTAAGCGGCTAAGCACATTCTGACTCACACCAAAGTACAGTGAATTACAGTAGTCAAGTCTGGTTGTAATGAATGCATGGATCACCGTTTCAAATTGTTTGGTCGACAGAAAATGTTTAGTTTTGGCCAGTTGTCTTAGCTGGAAAAAGCTAGACTTAACAACGGCACTGATTTGTTGATCCAGTTTAAGCTCAGAGTCCATTTTGACCCCCAAGTTGGAAACAATGGGCTTCTCTAATGGCTCCAGAAAACCAAGGTCAATAGAGGAGGACATGTGTGGTGAACTGGGACCAAAAACAATAACCTCACATTTACTTTGATTGAGGTGAAGAAAATTCAATGCCATCCATGCTTTGATTTCATTTATGCAGTCTAAAAGAGGTTTGATAGCCTTAGGATCATGCTTATTTAACGGTAAGTAGATCTGGCTGTCATCAGCATAGCAATGAAAAGCAATGTCATATTTCCTTAAGATGGTGCCCAGAGGGAGCATGTACAGGGAAAAAAGCAGGGGCCCAAGAATTGAGCCCTGGGGAACACCATATGACAGGGGTGCAGAGGAAGAGACATAGTCACCAAAACCAACACAAAAAGTCCTATCAGCTAAATATGACCTGAACCATGAAAGGGCTGCACCACGAATTCCAACCCAGTGCTCCAACCGAGAGAGAAGAATTTCGTGGTCCACAGTATCAAATGCAGCAGTCAGATCAAGCAGCACAAGTACAACAGAATTCCCAGCATCAGTAGACATAAAAATATCATTAAAAACTCGCAGCAGAGCAGATTCTGTACTGTGGAGACTCTTAAAACCAGACTGAAAAGTTTCCGTGATGTTGTGCTCCACTAAAAATGATTGCAACTGAATAAAAACAATTTTTTCCATAACCTTTGCAAGAAACTGAATTTTTGAAATTGGCCTGAAACTGGACAGGTCAGATGAGTCGAGGTTAGGTTTTTTTAGCAGAGGATGCACAACAGCATGTTTAAAATTTGCAGGGACGACACTGGTAGAAAAACTGCTGTTTATAATGTTTTGGACAGTAGGAGCCAAAGTGTCGAAAACCTCTTTAAGAAGACGAGGGGGTAATGGATCTTTTGGAGAACCTGATGCCTTCATATGTGTCACAATGTCCTTAAGTTGAGTGATACCCACAGGCTCAAACTGTTCAAAGCTGGCAGAGCAAGGAACATATACAGAAGGGTCCTGGGACGGAGCCTCAATAAGCGCTCTGCAGCTGTCAACCTTGTTCACAAAAAATGACAGAAATCGTTCACACATCTCTGGTGATGGTTCTAAACATATAGGCTGAGGTACATTTAAAACAGAATCAATGGTTTTAAAAAGAACATGAGGCTTATGACAATTTGTTGCAACAATATTTGAGAAATACATCCTTCTTTGAGTTTCTACAGTACTCTGATATAAACGCCAGCTCTCTCTCAGATTGGCCACGATACTTCCAGTTTGTCCTTTTTCCAGTTTCGTTCAGCTTGTCTGCATGCACGTCTGGCTGTGCGGGTCGCCTCATTTAACCAGGGCTCAGATCTAAGTTGAGAACGCAGTCCTCTGTGGACAGGACAGTAGGGGACAGTCCTCTGTGGACAGGACAGTCCTCTGTGGACAGGACAGTCCTCTTTGACCCAGAAACTCATTTCTTTGTTTGGTTTTTACTTCAGAAATTCCTTCCGATGTCTCCTGAGGACCGGGTCTTTGACTTGGAGGACCGGTTCGTCTGGTTGGATCAAACCCTGAACCGACATGGCGACTGAGGAAACATGACATCAGTCACGGCCGGGGTCACCCCGGGGTCAGGGTTCAGCCCTGAGGTCGAAGCGGGAACAGACGAACCATGATTTGGTTCGTCCAGCGGTTTATTTTGAAAATCAGCGAGTCGCCTGTTGGAAATATAATCCTTTAAAACCAGGGGATCTCCTGAACCTGATTGGAGGAGACTTGGTTTGTTTTCATAAACAACCTGCTTCATGTTTCCACGGCAACGGGAGAAACTCTGGGAACCAGTGTTTCAGCTGTCCTGAGATCAGCTGATCGATCAGAACCGTTCTGGAACCGTTCCGTGTCGACCCGCAGCGCTCCGTCTGGACCGCGGCGGGGTGGGTGGGGTTCGGGGGGGGTTGGGGGGGTTGGGGGGGGGGGGGGGGTGTTGCCGTCCCGGACGCCCCTCGGCTGAACTCTGTTTATTCAGTGTTTTATGAGAAAGTTTATCGCGGCTCGGCGAGCGAGGGTCATTTAATCAGCCCGCCCCCCCGGCGCTAACCTTCACCGCCTCTCCGGGCGGCGTTCCGCAGGGTCACGCAAAGTATCATCAAATATTTATGACATTAATAACTGCCTGGGGGGGTGGGGGGGGGGTAAATAAATCTGCTCCGCAAAGCATACGATTAAGGAGTCCATTCCACCTAATAAATGGATGAAGGGCAGACACACAGCCGGGACGGGGGACGGGGGACGGGGGACGGGGGACGGGGACGGGGACGGGGGACGGGGACGGGGGACGGGGGAGGGTACGGGGGATGGGGTACGGGGACGGGGGGGACCGGGGGGGGGGGGGGGGGGGGGGGGGCTGTTGGGATGGGGGGGATTGGGGGGTGAAGGTGGCAGCATGTCTTGTAAAGTCAGCGTGTGGTCGCTTGTTCTCGAGGCGAGTCTGAGACGAACATGGATGGCATCAGTACCTGTGGACCCCCCGGGGAGGGGGGCACACACACACACACACACACACACACACACACACACACACACACACACACACACACACACAGCTGCTTCGCATGGCAGCCGACCGAGGCAGGGCCCAACATCAATTATCTGTTTTTCAGCCAAGGTCTGTTGACAGTGATTAGTGTGTGTGTGTGTGTGTGTGTGTGTGTGTGTGTGTGTGTGTGTGTGTGTGTGTGTGTGTGTGGTGTGTGGTGTGTGGTGTGTGGTGTGTGTGTGTGTGTGTGAGAGAGATGGAGTGCAGACACCCCGAAACATTTAAAAACAGGATCTTGTGAGGTTAGTTAAGTCTTACTGTGATGTGAACACTCGCTGCACTGCTCTGTTTGTCAGAGGCTTTTACTTTGAAGGGCAGAGTAGTTTCAGGTTTTGGTCGTATTTTAATTAATCGGTTTTGATGTTCTAACAGGCTGCTGCAGTTTTTAAATCAAGGATTTGGCTCTCGTCTGTTTCATGATTCTTTTTTTTCACTGAGATGAACGACGTTAGGTAAAGGCTGGAAGGAGGAAGGAGGTCTGAGACTTCCGGTTCCTCCTGGACTTCTTGTTCCTCCTGGACTTCCTGTTCCTCTGAGATTTCCTGTTCTTTCCTGACTTTCTTTCCTTCCTGGACTTAGCTGGTAGCTGCCAGCTGTTAAGTGTTAGCTGCTAGCTGCTCGCTGCTGAGCGTTAGCTGCTCGCTGCTGAGCGTTAGCTGCTAGCTGCTAGCTGCTCGCTGCAGCGTGGACTGGCGGTCCTGGCCGGTGCTCCTCCTACATCGTTCTCCACAGATGTTTGGTTTGACGAGAAACAAACGGCACCACCCAGTGTTCTCACTGTGGAATTACACCGATGTCCTGTAAATTTGAGTTTTCTGGCTGAAAACGGCGATGGGTCCAACATGTCTTCGTAGCGTTTTGACATTTTGACGTGACGAGTCCAAACCCGAAGACCGATCTCTGATCGAACCGAGAACCGAGCGGCTCCTCCTGCTGAGACTGGAACCAGAACGAGAAACACACACACACACACACACACACACACACACACACACACACACACACACACACACACTCAGCCTGTCAGCCGTTCTCTGCCCTGCTTTCCTAAAAGTTTCCCTTCTCCGAACGGCCTCGGCTTTATTTAGCAGGAGCTGTCATTTCCCATGATTCCCTGGGAGCAGGCGTCCGTCAGAGCTGCCAGCTCCCCTGAGTGTCACACCTGGAACAGGGGAGGTGACACACACACACACACACACGCGCGCACGCGCGGTGTTGTTGGAGCCGGGTGTGTTGCGGTGTGACTCCCGGTCCGGCTGTGGTTGTCGTGGTGACTACAGGCTCCCGGTCGACTGTGACACTTTAATAGATGAGGGTATTAAAGCGATGTCCGGGGGGGGCGGGGTCACGCCGTCCGTCGCAGGCTAATTGTTTGAGGATGATGTTTGCGGCGCGCCGGGCGGAGGAGCTCCGTCCGTCGCCGCCTGTATCAGCTCCGGCTGTCAGCGCTCCGCTCCGTCAGCCGCTCGCCAGGAAATTAGAGCGGAGCAACGTTTGACAGCACAATTTCACAAAACACAGCCTCACCATCATTTCATTTCCCAGCCTGCTCCCTCCCTCATTCATCCCTTCATTCATTCTGGAGGTTTAACCCTGCAGCCTCAGAAGAAACACTCATTTATTTAGTTTATTTCATCCAATGGCATCAATAGGAAGTTTGAAATGATTTTAAATGTTAGTTTTGATAAAGACGTGTTTGAAGGAGGAATCAGGAAAAGAATGAACGTTAGCTTCAAGTATGAAGCTGTGAGCAGGATGTTTGGTGAATTTGATTAGAAAAATAAAGAGTTGATTCAAATCGTTCAAATCAATAAGTGCAACAGATGTTGGACTTTAAAGACATGTTGCATCTTTATATGAGGCAGACTGAGTTTAGAGTGAGCCAGGTGTGTTTGGAGTGAGTCTGAGTTTAGAGTGAGCCAGGTGAGTTTGGAGTGAGTCTGAGTTTAGAGTGAGCCAGGTGAGTTTAGAGTGAGCCAGGTGAGTTTAGAGTGAACCAGGTGAGTTTGGAGTGAACCAGGTGAGTTTGGAGTGAGTCTGAGTTTAGAGTGAACCAGCTGAGTTTAGAGTGAGTCTTAGTTTAGAGTGAGCCAGGTGAGTTTAGAATGAACCAGCTGAGTTTGGAGTGAGCCAGGTGAGTTTGGAGTGAACCAGGTGAGTTTAGAGTGAGTCTGAGTTTAGAGTGAGTCAGCTGAGTTTGGAGTGAACCAGGTGAGTTTAGAGTGAGTCTGAGTTTAGAGTGAGTCAGCTGAGTTTGGAGTGAACCAGGTGAGTTTGGAGTGAACCCCATCAGACGTTACCTCTGGGTGAGAGAGTGCGCTGCCCTGCCTCGTTTTCTCCGACTGGTTGGTGGGGTGTCAGGGGTGATATATTTTTTTAACCCTCTCCCTCCTGTCAGGACTTTCCGGTAACGCTGGATCTCAGCGTCTGTTGGCTGCTGGTCCAACGCCGCCCCCGCCGTCTCCCTGTTCAGCCTCGGCGGGGGACGGCTGCTTGTCTCTCAGCTCTGGATCGGGGGACGGTCCAGGTTCTCCTGAAGCGCCGCGGCCAATCAGAGGCGGCCTTTCTTCTCCTTGAGTTGACTGTGTCTGTTTGGTGGGGCTGATTTTGGCCCCGCCCCCCAGTGGGAGGACAGTGACGACCTCTTTGGAAGCGGCGTCCACTGAGCTCCTCGCCGATGTGAGCGACGTGAGAGAATCCTGCTGGTCCAGGAACCCGGATCTGGCTCCGGGGCTCCGGTCCAGGCTGAGGTCCAGTTTGAGAACACAGAATCCCGTCACACAGATAGGAAGTCTGCCGGATGTCCTCCATATCTCCGATCAGAGCAGCGAGGCGCCGAAGTCTTTCCTCTGCTTGTTGAGATTTCGTTGGAGAACTGGAGAACCGGAGAACCTTTATAGACAGAAAGTGAAGACAGTTCTGCCTCTGTTTGTGGTTCTCCTGGATCCTACTGGTTCTCCTTCACCTTGCCTGTCGGCGCCCTCCCAGAGGTCAGATGTTCTCGTTCTCGTGTGGAACCTTGTTTTATGTCCCGCCCACGCCCGGCACTCGCCAGGCAGCACCGCTACCGAGGCTTCCGCTGACCTTTGCCCTCTGGTCTCTGTTGCCATGGCGATTCCACAGTGTGAATCCAGGCATGTGAAGCAGTCACTCCCAGAAGCCCCTGTATGGACGTCCTCGCCTCTGTTCTCCAGCAGAACTCGCTCAGAACGCCCGCTGTTCGCTTTCCTCCAGCTGGCTGATGAACGGATCACAACGAAGTGTGGAACCTCAGACCAGACCAGTTCTAGAGCAGGGCTGCGTGACGCGGCTCCAGAAACCTGAGAGTCCGCTCATGTTGACCAGGTCTGGATTGTTCCACGTTCTCCAATGTCTCCCAGCGTCAGAACGTGTCAGAATGGCCCTCCGCCTGGGTGGGGGGTCGGCTCCTTGGGCTCTTGGGCCTTGGACTCTGGGCTCTGCCCGCCCCGGGCGTCCGGCGCCCGGGGTGGACCGGCTCCTGCCGGTCGTGGCTCCGCGGGGCCCGGGCCCCGGGGCTGCCAGGGTCCCTGGCCGGGGCTTTCCTCTGCCCCGTTTCTGGACCGGAGCGGGGGCGTCTGCCTGGGGGGGCGGCTTGGATCCGGGCTCTGTGATGACCGCCGGCTGTCTGGGCTCTGAGGGCCTCTCTGGCCTGCTTCTGGCCTTCTCAGGGGTCAGAGGTCATATATGCATGATCACTATCACCATCATATTTGCATGATCTCATGTAAACATTAAAGTGGACCTATTATGCTATTTTTCAGTCACGTCATATAGGTCACAGACACCTAAAAACATAGTATATAAGTTTTTTTGCCCCAAATTCGTCCTCTGTTCGGAGTTTGAGGGTCTACAAAGTGGCTCTGAGGAGCCTTCTTCAGAACAGCCTGTTTTTGACAGCCTATTTTCCGTGATGAACTTCAACGCATCTGGCCACGCCCACCTCGTAAATTCACTGTCGTTAAGAAAGCACCTTACAGGAAGTTACACCGGAAGTTTCAAAATAAAACAAAAGTAACTATTGGCATGTCCCACTGGGAGGAGACCCCGGGGAAGACCCAGGACACGCTGGAGAGACTATGTCTCTCGGCTGGCCTGGGAACGCCTCGGGATCCTCCCAGAGGAGCTGGAGGAAGTGTCTGGGGACAGGGAAGTCTGGGCATCCCTGCTGAGACTGCTGCCTCCGCGACCCGGCCCCGGATAAGCGGTAGAAAATGGATGGATGGATGGATGGAACTATTGGATAAAGAAAAGCTCTCATTTGAGATCAAAACATAAACCATGAACTCATCCTTGCTGGACGTCTATAAATTACAGATCAATGTGGCTGGACGAGCAGAGCGACCTCGCAGAAGCGAAATGAGGTGTGTTTTTTTATTTTCTGTTCATATCATGTGTTCGTGTGATATCGAGAGCAGAGAGCCTCTCAGAGGAGCAGCCCTCTTCATCCGGACGGCGCTGCCGGTGTGTGTTGACTTTGCGCCCGGTGCGCAGTGAGAGTCCGCTGGGCTCCGGAGCTTAGCAGCGTTCCGGCGAGGAGAGGAGCGGCCCAGCGGCCGGGCGAGCCGTGCGTCTCCGCCAGCTTCGGGATCAGCTTCCGTGGAGCAGCTCCGGGCCGTTTACCCAATCGGCCCCAACTCGGCCCTGGAAGTCAGACGCCCGGGCGCCGTCACAGCTGCGGCCGACTCAAAGTGCCTCTCTGCTGGGGAGAGGAGCTCCGCTACGTTCCCATCCGAGCTAACTGTGGCTAAGTTAGCAAAACTGTCAGTTCGTCAGCTGACCCACCTGAAGATGGTGGAGGAGCTGACTTTATGAAACACTGGAGATGGAGGAAAAAATACAGCCGAAATGAGCGACCTGTCCGGGGGCCGGCCAAAGGCTGGATTCTCTTCCGGGGGGGAGTGGTGTTCCTCTTCCTGACGTCAGAAAGAGGGAGATTTCAGAACCGCGTGTTTGAGTGTATTTTCTTAAAAGTGGAGCCACAATTGAGGGAGTTGACTGAATGTTTCACTTCTGGGGGATCATACAGAGGCTCTGGGAGGCAACATGACTATAAAGACTCCTTTTTAAAGTGAATTTTGCATAATATGACTCCTTTAAACGATGATCTTTAATCCCTCTTCACATACTGGGTTACTTGTCTTCTTGTGGTAGTTAGACTGATGGTGATCTGTAGTAGCCCTCTCTTGATGCACGCCCCTGAGTTTACTACTAGTTACTACCAGTGTTGTCACAGATTACTTGAAAAAGTAATCCAATTACTGATTACTCTTCAAAAAGGCAATCTAGTTACTTTACTGATTACTTCAATATCAAAGTAACTAAGTTACTTTAAAAGTAACTTAGGTACTTTTTACCGATTTCCTCCCTCTGCTGCCTCAACATAAGAATGACTGGTTGTTTAAATAATACTTTATTGAAAGTGCACGAACCTGAAACATGAACATGTTTTTTTGTTTCTGTTTCATAGGTTTACAACACAGAAACTGGTGTAAAACACGCTACACCTGCAGGCTGGTCTGACATCATGAAACTGTAACTGTTTCGGAAAATAAGCTTTATGAGCGAGGCCGATCGCAGAAACTGTAAACAGAGCCGTGCACGCCCGGAGATGAGCCACAGGCGTTTCCTCTGGAGAAGCCGTCGACCAGGCAGGATGGTCTGGCACATGTGCGTTTTTCAAAAAGCGAGTAACAGACATTTGGCTTAGTCTTTTGAGAAAATCCCTGTATTACACCTTTAATATACGTGACCCAGCGTTTTGTCCTCCCCTGGGAAAACGGGACATGCGACGTCACTCCAAATGCAAGAGAAACATTTTGTCTTAGAAATTCACTTATTGTCATGAGTCTTGAGACAACAATAATCAGTTAAATGTGCTGTTGCACCATTCTTCCTGAAGGTGGCGCTCTAAGATTAGATAGGTGGCTGAAGCCAGCCTGTTGGTGTTATGTTCAGGACTGTTGGAGAGAGTTTGAGTGTTGATTGATTGTCTGCTTGGCCTCAGTAAAATAAAAAAGCCATTTGGAACGACCCGGGGACGTCTGGTGCTTCGTGGATTGCAGAACGTTACAATATACAGTGTTTCCTGCAGGATAAAAGTTTGGCCAGGGGGGAGCGAGTGGCCTGGGGGGGACCGTCGTAAGACAGGTTAGTGTTACCCTACTGATGATGTGTTGTTGCAATAGTAAACAGAGCAATGCCGAGCAGTGCGTTGCATGGAGCGTCGAAGCGGCGCAGAGCGGGGCGGCGTGGCGGCACGGCGCGGCGGCGCGGCGCGGCGGGGCGGCGCTCACTCAGCGCGCCGCTGCTGCTCCGCGGTGATCACTCGTAGCGGAGCTACGCTCAATCGATTGAGCGTAACTGCTAATTAGCTGCAAACGCGGCGCTATTACTATTTTTTTTCCTGTCTGTTGTCCGGGCGCTGCAGAATTTAGCGCGGGCACCCGGACTGAAAAGGTCTGGCGGAAACCCTGATATATTATGAGGCAAAAACAAAATAGTAACGCACAGTCACTTAGGAAACTAACTTTAATCAGACTACTGGTTTGGAAAAATGAACGCGTTAGATTGCTCATTACTGAAAGAAAGTAATCAGATTAAAATAACTAGTTAATTAATTAGTAACGCGTTAGTAACAACACTGGTTACTACTAGTTACTACTAGCTATATTCTCAAAAAAAAAAAATATATATTTATATATTTATATATAATGTATGGTTCTGTCAGTTTTTGTGTTGGTTGTCGGCTGTTTTGGTGTTGTCTAGATTGGGGTTTGGGACTGTTCTTGGTTGCGTGTGGTGTGTTGACAACACTGTTTTGCATTTGTACATAGGTTGTGCCCCCCGCCCCTCTCTTTATCTCTCTCTCTTTCTGTCTCTCGCTCTCTGAGCGTCTCCGTCCCGGTCCTGTCCTCAGCCATGCCGGATGCCAGCTTTAAATAAAGGCAGCAGCAGGAGGAGATTCAGTCTCGTCCTGCTGCTGACATTAAAATCTGTTCGGATAGTAAAAGGCTACAATCAGACAGCATTGTACGCCCTAGCTGCTGAACAGGACAAGAAAAAAAAAAAAAAAAAAAAAAACCTGTCAGAACGTGTTGGAGTTCTAGAACCAGTCATGTAGTCAAGACTGAGTTCATGATTCGATGTTATTGGAACAGGGAAAATTGTTTTGAATTCTTGATTGAATGATTATGAACAGTTTTATTCATAATTCCAGCACATAGTTTGTTTATGGAGTAATTTAAGTTGGATAAATATATTGCAGCTTTTGTTTTAAAAGAGGTTTGTCCTAGTTGTGACGCCGTAGTTCCGGTTCTGAGCCGCCAGGAGAGGCTGGAGTCTGACGGTTTTCTGACCGTGACCGAGCATCGTTTAGCTGTACCGTGTCGGACTAGATGAATGTCAGAAATGGAAAAGAACTTTTTGAGAAAGTAGAAATTTGTATCGTTTCTTGTATAAATAAACCTGTAAAAAGTTCATCGCTGAAGCCATTTTTTTCTTTGGATGAAGACACGTCGGCCACAGACTCCAGGATCACAACAGAGAGAGGATTTTATTGGGAAAACCTACAAGTCAGAATACCTGAAAATCCCTTTATTGGGTTTTATTGACAAATCTGAAAACAGGTTCTGTGTGTGTTGACTTGTGTTCTGTTCGGGTACAGCAACTGCAGATCAGGAAATGAAGCTGGTGTCAAATTACAAGCTGGCTGTATCTGACATCGTCAGACTGAAGGGACCTGGCTGGCTTTTTTATGGACGGAACTCAACAGTTAAACTGAAACTTGGTTCGATTTCTGTTCTGTTCAGGTACAGAGACTGAAACAAGTTCTGATAAGAACGTCTCAGAAGGTTCTATTTGTGGTGTGGGGGGGTGTAGGACTGGGGGATGGAGCAGTGGAAACCCTGACCCATCCTTCAGGTCAGACTGCAGGGGTCAAAGGTCAGCCTGGCTATTAAAACAGCCGTTAGCATCGAGATGTCAGCGGCGCCGCCGATCAGTCTCCCTGTAGGCCCACATTGCTCTGGACAAGTGGCTCCTGAGGGGCGGGGCCAGCCGTCCTGAGGGGCGGGGCCGGCTGTCCTAAGGGGCGGGGCCGGCTGTCCTAAGGGGCGGGGCCAGTCGTCCTGAGGGGCGGGGCCGACTGTCCTGAGGGGCGGGGCCGGCCAGGCGTTCTGAGGGGCGGGCCGTCCCTCCTGAGGGGTGGAGCCGTCTGTCCTGAGGGGCAGGGCCGGCCAGGCGTCCTGAGGGGCGGGGCCGGCCAGGCGTCCTGAGGGGCGGGGCCGTCTGTCCTGAGGGGTGGGGCTGGCCGGCCTGCAGCTCCACCCAGCAGTGAAGTGTGTTTAACGGCACTCGGCCTGCAGATCTGCTTCTTCTTCATTGATAAATTCCGCCTCAACTCCTTCAGGTCCATCCATCAGATATGCAGACTTCCTCCGGCTGCTTGTCGGCAGCAGCGGCGGCGGCGGAGTGTATCCACGCAGGACCGTGAAGCATGAATGTATACAGGACATATATTAAACATCAGTGGCTCCGAGCGGCGCTCGCCGTTCGGCGGTTTTCTGCTTCAGCTGAGGAAACTTTTACTGGTCGTTCACCGCGGCGCCGCCTCGTTAGCCGGAGATGGAGATGATGACAAATGAGACAATTTGTGATCTTCATTAATTCACCGTCTTCAGTCTGAAAACCCGTCCTCCCTGCCGCCGTCACCGCTGCTGGGTGGTGGTGTTGATGTTGTCAGCAGCTGGCAGCCGGAACAGCCTCCACGCTGTTTTATTACGTTCCCTGGCTGTTTTATTACGTTCCCTGGCTGTTTTATTATGTTCCCTGGCTGTTTTATTGTGGTATTCCCTGGCTTTTTTATTGTGATGTTCCCTGGCTGTTTTATTGTGGTATTCCCTGGCTTTTTGATTGTGGTGTTCCCTGGCTGGTTTATTTTGATGTTCCCTGGCTGTTTTATTATGTTCCCTGGTTGTTTTATTGCGATGTTCCCTGGCTGTTTTATCTTGATGTTCCCTGGCTGTTTTATTATGTTCCCTGGCTGTTTTATTGTGGTGTTCCCTGGCTTTTTTATTGTGATGTTCCCTGGCTGTTTTATTATGTTCACTGGTTTTTTTATTGTGGTGTTCCTTGGCTGTTTCATTGTGATGTTCCCTGGCTGTTTTATTGTGGTGTTCCCTGGCTTTTTTATTGTGATGTTCCCTGGCTGTTTTATTGTGATGTGCCCTGGCTGTTTTATTGTGGTGTTCCCTGGCTGTTTTATTGTGGTGTGCCCTGGCTGTTTTATTGTGGTGTTCCCTGGCTGGGTGTTCCCTGGCTTTTTTATTGTGGTGTTCCCTGGCTTTTTTATTGTAGTGTACCCTGGTTGTTTTATTGTGATGTTCCCTGGCTGTTTTATTGTGATGTTCCCTGTCTGTTTTATTGTGATGTTCCCTGGCTGTTTTATCATGTTCCCTGGCTGTTTTATTGTGATGTTCCCTGGCTGTTTTATTGTGATGTTCGCTGGCTGTTTTATTGTGATGTTCAATGGCTGGGTGTTCCCTGGCTGTTTTATTGTAATGTTCCCTGGCTGTTTTATAATAATGTTTCCTGGCTGTTTTATTGGGATGTTCCTTGGCTGTTTTATTGTGATGTTCCCTGGCTGGGTGTTCCCTGGCTGTTTTATTGTGGTGTTCCCTGGCTGTTTTATTGTGATGTTCCCTGGCTGTTTTATTGTGATGTACCCTGGGTGTTTTATCATGATGTTCCCTGGGTGTTTTATTGGGATGTTCCCTGGCTGTTTTATCATGATGTTCCCTGGCTGTTTTATTGTGATGTTCCCTGGCTGTTTTATTGTGATGTACCCTGGGTGTTTTATCATGATGTTCCCTGGGTGTTTTATTGTGATGTACCCTGGGTGTTTTATCATGATGTTCCCTGGGTGTTTTATTGGGATGTTCCCTGGCTGTTTTATTGGGATGTTCCCTGGCTGTTTTATTCAGATGTTCCCTGGCTGTTTTATTGTGGTATTCCCTGGCTGTTTTATTGTGATGTTCCTTGGCTGTTTTATCGTGATGTTCCCTGGCTGTTTTATTGTGATGTTCCCTGACTGTTTTATTTTGATGTTCCCTGGCTGTTTTATTGTGATGTTCCCTGACTGTTTTATCATGATGTTCCCTGGCTGTTTTATCATGATGTTCCCTGGCTGTTTTATCATGATGTTCCCTGGCTGTTTTATCATGATGTTCCCTGGCTGTTTTATTGTGATGTTCCCTGGCTGTTTTATTGTGACGTTCCCTGGCTGTTTTATTGTGACATTCCCTGGCTGTTTTATTGTGGTGTTCCCTGGCTGTTTTATCATGATGTTCCCTGGCTGTTTTATTATGTTCCCTGGTTGTTTTATAGTGGTCTTCCCTGGCTGTTTCATTGTGATGTTCCCTGGCTGTTTTATTATGTTCCCTGGCTGTTTTATTGTGGTGTTCCCTAGCTTTTTTATTGTGGTGTTCCCTGGCTTTTTTATTGTGACTTGCCCTGGCTGTTTTATTGTGGTGTTCCCTGGCTTTTTTATTGTGATGTTCCCTGGCTTTTTTATTGTGGTGTTCCCTGGCTGTTTTATTGTGGTATTCCCTGGTTGTTTTATTGTGATGTTCCCTGGCTTTTTTATTGTGATGTTCCCTGGCTGTTTTATCATGTTCCCTGGCTGTTTTATTGTGATGTTCAATGGCTGGGTGTTCCCTGGCTGTTTTATTGTGATGTTCCCTGGCTGTTTTATCATAATGTTCCCTGGCTGTTTTATTGGGATGTTCCCTGGCTGTGTTATTGTGATGTTCCCTGGCTGGGTGTTCCCTGGCTGTTTTATTGTGGTGTTCCCTGGCTGGGTGTTCCCTGGCTTTTTTATTGTGGTGTTCCCTGGCTGTTTTATTGTAGTGTACCCTGGTTGATTTATTGTGATATTCCCTGGCTGTTTTATTGTGGTGTTCCCTGGCTGTTTTATTGTGGTGTTCCCTGGCTGTTTTATTGTGATGTACCCTGGTTGTTTTATCATGATGTTCCCTGGCTGTTTTATTGGGATGTTCCCTGGCTGTTTTATCATGATGTTCCCTGGCTGTTGTATTGTGGTGTTCCCTGGCTGTTTTATTGTGATGTTCCCTGGCTGTTTTATCATGATGTTCCCTGGCTGTTTTATTGTGATGTTCCCTGGCTGTTTTATTGTGATATTCCCTGGCTGTTTTATTGTGGTGTTCCCTGGCTGTTTTATCATGATGTTCCCTGGCTGTTTTATTGTGATGTTCCCTGGCTGTTTTATTCGGATGTTCCCTGGCTGTTTTATTGTGGTATTCCCTGGCTGTTTTATTGTGATGTTCCTTGGCTGTTTTATTGTGATGTCCCCTGACTGTTTTATCATGATGTTCCCTGGCTGTTTTATAATGATTTTCCCTGGCTGTTTTATCATGATTTTCCCTGGCTGTTTTATCATGATGTTCCCTGGCTGTTTTATTGTGACGTTCCCTGGCTGTTTTATTGTGGTGTTCCCTGGCTGTTTTATCATGATGTTCCGTGGCTGTTTTATTGTGATGTTCCCTGGCTGTTTTATCATGATGTTCCCTGGCTGTTTTATTATGATGTTACTTGGCTGTTGTATCGTGATGTTCCCTATCTGTTTTATTGTGGTGTTCGGTGGCTGTTTTATTGTGATGTTCGGTGGCTGTTTTATTGTCGTATTCCCTGGCTGTTTTATTGTGATGTTCCCTGGCTGTTTAATTGTGATGTTCCCTGGCTGTTTTATTGTGATGTTCCCTGGCTGTTTTATCATGATGTTCCCTGGCTGTTTTATTGTGATGTTCCTTGGCTGTTGTATCGTGATGTTCCCTATCTGTTTTATTGTGGTGTTCCCCGGCTGTTTTATTGTGGTGTGCCCTGGCTGTTTTATTGTGACGTTCCCTGCCTGTTTTATTACATTGTCTGCCTTTTTTATTACGGTGTTCCCTGGCTGTTTTATTTGGTGTTCCCTGGCTGTTTTATTGTGACGTTCCCTGGCTGTTTTATTACGTTCCCTGGCTGTTTTATTGTAATGTTCGCTGACTGTTTTATTGTAGCGTTGTCTCGCTGTTACATTGTGGTGTTCCCTGGCTGTTTTATTTGGTGTTCCCTGGCTGTTTTATTGTGACGTTCCCTGGCTGTTTTATTACGTTCCCTGGCTGTTTTATTGTAATGTTCGCTGACTGTTTTATTGTAGCGTTGCCTCGCTGTTTTATTGTGGTGTTCCCTGGTTGTTATATTGTGATGTTCCCTGGTTGTTTTATCATGATGTTCCCTGGCTGTTTTATTGTGACGTTCCCTGGCTATTTTATTGTGATGTTCCCTGGCTGTTTTATTGTAATGTTCGCTGACTGTTCTATTGTAGCGTTGCCTCGCTGTTTTATTGTGGTGTTCCCTGGCTGTTTTATTGTGGTGTTTCCTGGCTGTTTTATTGTGATGTTCCCTGGCTCTTTTATTGTGGTCTTCCCTGGTTGTTTTTTTGTGATGTTCCCTGGCTGTTTTATTGTAGTGTTCCTTGACTGTTTTATTGTAACGTTCCCTGGCTGTTTTTTTTGTGGTGTTCCCTGTTTGTTTTATTGTGATGTTCCCTGGCTGTTTTATCATGATGTTCCCTGGCTGTTTTATTGTGGTGTTCCCTGGCTGTTTTACTTTGTTCTGTGGAACCTGTTCTCTTGTCTCCACGTTGGCTAATGCTAATTCCAGGATGCTAATGCTAACACTAACAGGAGTGTTGCTTTAGACGCTTTACTGGAAATCTTCAACATTTGGCAGTAATCTGATTATTCTGATAAAGCAGCCTGTTCAGATGGGAATATTGATGATCGGTCGGTCCCAAACCTGTTCAGACAGACGGCGGCGGCATGTCGCTTGTGGTCCTCGGTGTGTCTGAACGCTGTAGGATGACTGTTCTGGGTTCCAGGCCGTAATGGCATCACGGTGTTGCTGACGCGGTTCTGCTGTTCTGTCACGTTCTCCTCTTTCTGAATTATGACTGCAGAAAGCAGAACGTCGCGACGTTGGGGTGGTCTGGCTCGAGGCTCATCACCGTGGAGACGGAGTTCAGTGAGACTGTAACCGTCAGGATCATGTAGCTAATGCTAATGCTAATCACTGCTGAGCTCAGCTCAATGAGCTAACATCAAGATTTGAGCGTTGGGGATGCTAACGCTAACGCAAAGGGATAACGGCACACCGGGAAGCAGAACAGCAGGACCAGCAGGAACAGGAACACTCAAGTGTTTCCACTGTTTTCAGCCTCTTTATCACAACCTGCAGCTGAGCAGCAGATGGACAGATAGACCTGGATCTGGTGCAGCAGGAACCAGGACTGTCTGGTCCGGTCCAGTCCGGTCTGATCCGGGCTGGTCTGATCCGGTATGGTTCGGGCTGGTCTGATCCGGTATGGTTCGGTCTGGTCTGATCCGGTATAGTCCAGTCTGGTCTGGTCCGGTCTGATCCGGTTTGGTCTGGTCTGATCCGGGCTGGTCCGGTCCGGTCTGGTCTGGTCTGGTCTGGTCTGGTCTGGTATGGTCTGGTCTGGTCTGGTCTGGTCCGGTATGGTCTGGTCTGGTCTGATCCGGTCTGGTCTGGTCTGGTCCGGTTTGGTCCGGGCTGGTCCGGTCTGGTCCGGTCCGGTCTGGTCTGGTCTGGTCCGGTCATGACAGCGGCAGAGTGGAAGCAGCCTGGTTGATTGTAGTTTCAGGAAACTCTCCGTTGTGTGGCGTGCGTGGCGGAGTCGCCCGACCCTCCATCTCCGACAGTCGGGGTCAGGTCGGACTTCAACTGCACCCGTCGTCATGGAAACGAGATCCGGGTGGGGGGGGGTCTGGGGTGATTTCAGCTTGGTGTGAAAAACTGAAAATACTGATTAAGAGTCACAAGCCAAAAGCATCTTTAGTGTGTGTGTGTGTGTGTGTGTGTGTGTGTGTGTGTGTGTTTGTGTGTGTGTGTGTGTGTGTGTTTCTTGGCTGAGTGAGGTTCTTCATGCGGTTGGGAACTCGCCGGCGGGAAAACGTAACCTTGTAGAAACTTCTTCTGAGCGGCGAGCGGAGAGAATCCAGGAAGGTAACAAGCGGCGCCGTATTTCACAAAGTTCCTTCCAAAGTTTGGTCGGCGCCTGCGAGGACACGAGGACACGGGACACGAGGACACGGGGACACGAGGACATGAGGACACGGGGACACTGGGACACGAGGACACGAGGACACGGGGACAAGGGGACACGGGGACACGAGGACACGGGGACACGAGGACACAGGGACACTGGGACATGAGGACACGGGGACACGAAGACACAGGGACACGAGGACACAGGGACACGAGGACACGAGGACTGTCCGGCCGTGGCGGCGGCGCCGACTGGCTCGTCCCTCGGTCTGGTCCCCATCCCGCCGGTGCCCAATAGCCATAAATCCCGCCGAGGCCGAGGCGACGGCGGGCCGGAGCGCCGTCCTCCACGCCGTCCTTCAGCGAGCCGGAGCCTCATCAGCGCCATCGCCGCCGCAGGGTCGAGAGGCCAAGGTCCCCCCGGAGCGCCCGGTCCCCTCGCCCCCACATTATGCAACGCCTCGCCCGACCTCCGCCTCTCGCTCGTAAACGTCACCGCAGATTTATTTCCCCGCCGCCGCGTCACTTTCACAACTTCCCAGAGGAGTAGTGGGACGGGGGGTGGGGGGAGCGGCAGGGGGCGGGGGCGGGGGGAGCGACCCGCCCGCCTGACGGGTTTTTAACGGGACCTCGGCCCGGTGGTTCCTTCATGAAGGCATCGCTTCACGCTGTCGTCTCCGTCTGTTACGGTTTCTCTTACTTCCTGTTTACTCAGCTAAATCCTCCTGACGGAACTTCCAGGACCGCCGCCACACGGAGTTCTGGGACGCTGCTTCTGTTCTGGCGGGTTCTCTGTGTCCGGAGCGCTCCGACCCGCTGAGCCTCGCAGGTTCTGCGTCTGCTTCATGTCCTCCAACACCAGGCGGTCGAATTCTCAGCCTGCAAGCTTCTCCATCAGGACCTTTCTGTCCAGACAGCATCATGGAGACATTCATGGTTTGACCTTCAGTCTGGGTCGGCGACTGTAGCTACTACAGTGACACGTAGCGCCTGTAGCTGCTGTGGCGTCGGGTGCTACAGCCGCTACTTCCAGGCTAACCTGCTGAACACATCAGCTTCCACGGCTGTCTCCAGGATTCAGGCGTCAGTCGATCAGGAGGATCAAACTGATGCTGTTGATGGAAGGTTTAGAAACGGAGAGACGGAACCCTGCAGACGCTCTGGTTCTCTCCAGCAGCGTCTGATTGACACAAAGCAAGACCGACTGTTTTCACATGGAATGTCCTGGAAATGGACACTATGGTCACTTCATGAGGACAGTGTGTCTTCACTCTCCCTGTGACGGCCGGGTGACCCATCCAGGTCCTTCCTGTCTCAGACCCTCAGACTTCCTGTCTCAGACCCTCGGAATTCCTCTCTCAGACCCTCGGACTTCCTGTCTCTCCCAGCGGCTGGTACATGGCGGCTGCCTAACACACTGTAGACTAAGGGACGAGCTGTTAATGAGGGAATCAGTCACAGTTTAATCATGATTAGCTTGTAGCATGTAGCATGTAGCATGTAGCAGCGCCCAGAGCAGTTAAACTGCTGGCAGACATCTTTCTGACTCTGCTGGTTCGGTTGTTGCTGTTGTAGCGACCACCTCTCTCCGCTACGCTTCAGATCAGGATCTACAGTCGGTTCTACTTTCTTCTCATTGATATTAAAGAATCTCCACTCCGCTCCTCCTCCCTTCTCCACCTGCTGCTGATGTAGCTGATGAAGCTGCTGAAGCTGATGAAGCTGCTGAAGCTGCTGAAGCTGACGTAGCTGGCAGGTGGTGCCTCCCCCGGTCGAGTGGAGGAGCTGTGAGCAGTGCGAGTCCTGGCTGCAGCATCGGGCCGGTACCTGATCCTGGTCTGCGGAGGAAGATGTGATTCATGCGATTCACTGTGACGATCTGGGGATCCGGTCTGGGGATCCGGTCCGAGCGTCTTCAGGGGACGGCTTCTGTCCTCAGCAGTCTCCCGTTCAGGATTTGGCAGGAATCCTCCCGTTTCCGTCGGACCAGACCTTGAGCTCTGATTGCTTTCTGACGTTTTTTGAATGCATTTTTTTTCCTGATAAATCTTCAGGTTCGGAGCGTCTCGGCTCCATTGTTCGGCTCGTCAGCGTTAATCAGGAGGAGAGAGACGGAGCGAGAGAGCACCTTTTGATCCTGAAGGTCTCCCTTTAGAGAGCCGGCGGCGGCGTTCCCCCCCGCCTCCTCCCGGTGGCCTTGAGCCCGGCTCACCGCCGCCTGCAGATTACTGTTTATTAACAGAGACGCTCACGGCCGGCTCTTCTTCTGTGGTTAAAGTCTACAGCTTCCAGGCTCTGCAGAGTTTAGTTATAACTGAAACGCCGCGCCAAAACCTGAAACATGGCGCCAAAACCTGAAACATGGCGCCGAAACCTGAAACATGGCGCCGAAACCTGAAACATGGCGCCGAAACCTGAAACACGGCGCCGAAACCTGAAACACGGCGCTGAAACCACGTCTGTGTCGCTCTTTCCCCACCAGGTGAAAATTAAAACGTTTGAACTGAAACTGCAGATTACATTTTTTCAGGAAGTTTTTCTTGTTTTCTGAATCGTGGTTCCACTCGCCGCCATGTTGATTATTTAATTCATATTTCATTCAGATTCCAGGGTTCCTTGTTGCTCAGGAACGTCGTTCTCCCCCCGGTGAGACCGACTCCGACTCTGACTCTGGATTCATGTGTTCACCCTGCACAGCGTCCAGAATGTTCTGCTCTGATGAATCCAGTTATCTAGATCATCCAGAACGAAGCCTGTATGGTGGAACCTCCCTCTGAGAGACACAGGAGCAGGTTCTATTAGCGGGTTCTAGGACTGGGTTCTATTAGCTAGTTCTATTAGCGGGTTCTAGGACTGGGTTCTATTAGCGGGTTCTATTAGCTGGTTCTATTAGCTGGTTCTATTAGCTAGTTCTATTAGCGGGTTCTAGGACTGGGTTCTATTAGCGGGTTCTATTAGCTGGTTCTATTAGCTGGTTCTATTAGCTAGTTCTATTAGTAGGTTCTAGGACTGGGTTCTATTAGCGGGTTCTATTAGCTGGTTCTATTAGCTAGTTCTATTAGCGGGTTCTAGGACTGGGTTCTATTAGCTGGTTCTATTAGCTGGTTCTATTAGCTGGTTCTATTAGCGGGTTCTAGGACTGGGTTCTATTAGCGGGTTCTATTAGCTGGTTCTATTAGCTGGTTCTATTAGCGGGTTCTAGGACTGGGTTCTATTAGCGGGTTCTATTAGCGGGTTCTATTAGCTGATTCTATTAGCTGGTTCTATTAGCGGGTTCTAGGACTGGGTTCTATTAGCGGGTTCTATTAGCTGGTTCTATTAGCTGGTTCTATTAGCTAGTTCTATTAGCGGGTTCCAGGACTGGGTTCTATTAGCGGGTTCTATTAGCTGGTTCTATTAGCTGGTTCTATTAGCTAGTTCTATTAGCGGGTTCTAGGACTGGGTTCTATTAGCGGGTTCTATTAGCTGGTTCTATTAGCTAGTTCTATTAGCGGGTTCTAGGACTGGGTTCTATTAGCGGGTTCTATTAGCTGGTTCTATTAGCTGGTTCTATTAGCTGGTTCTATTAGCGGGTTCTAGGACTGGGTTCTATTAGCGGGTTCTATTAGCTGGTTCTATTAGCTGGTTCTATTAGCTGGTTCTATTAGCGGGTTCTAGGACTGGGTTCTATTAACGGGTTCTATTAGCGGGTTCGACACCCGACCAAACGCTGAGCTGAGCTGAGAGGTGGGGGAGGGGGCGGGGCTACCGGTCCTGACATCCGGTGAAGAGCCGGTTCACGGCGGCGGCGTGAAGGAGGGAGCCTGAAGGTGAGGGTTTAAATCCCTGACCACTGCAGATACACCGGGGAGACTCCTGGCAGTCCCTCGTTACGGCGGCGGCGGTGGAGAGAGGAGCTGTCAGCTCGGCGCCGCCTCCTCGCCTCCCGTCTCCCGGTAACCGTCTGCTGCTCATGTCCTCAATTATCTCGCCAATATGTTGCCGGGAAAGAGGGAAAGTTGGAGGAGGCATCCGCACAATTTAAAAGTTCCAATGTGACAGCTGGAGGAGGAATGATGGGGGGGGGGGGGCGGGGGGGGGGAGGGGGGGCGCTCTGCAGGCTGAGTCGCTGTTTCTCAGGTTCAGGAAGCAGACTGACTGACTGACTGACTGACTGCAGGTTTTCAGGTTTTGGACTCCAGAGGAAACACTGAAACCTTTCTGGAAGTGAGTTCCGTTTCCACGGTAACCACAGCAACACTGTTGAGATCAATGAACCGAGCCTCAGATTGAGCCTCAGACATCTGGTGTCTGATGATCCAACTCCGCTCCCGGCTGAGCCACGCTGCTGGGTTTTATGGCTAACCTGAACCCGAACCTGAACCTGAACCCGTCCCGGCTGTTGACGTGTCAGCTAGCAGGATGCGTTAGCTTAGCATTCTGAGGTGGAACCTCTCCAGGAAGTGAACCTCCCGTCCTGGCCATCGGCCAAGGCTAACAGCCTGTTAGCCTGTTAGTTTGCTAGTCTATTGACCTGCTAACCTGTTAGCCTCCTAGCCTGTTAGCATGTTGGCCTGTTGGCCTGTTAACCTGCTAGCCTGTTAGCATGTTGGCCTGTTGGCCTGTTAACCTGCTAGCCTGTTAGCCTATTGGTCCGCTAGCCCATTAGCCTGTTGGCCTGTTAGCCTATTGACTTGTTAGACTGTTAGTCTGCTGGTCTGTTGGCCTGTTAGCCTGTTAGCCTGTTGGTCTGTTGGTCTGTTTGGCCTGTTAGCCTGTTAGCCTGTTAGCCTGTTGGTCTGTTTGGCCTGTTAGCCTGTTAGCCTGCTAGCCTGTTGGTCTGTTGGTCTGTTAGCCTGCTAGCCTGTTAGCCTGTTGGTCTGTTAGCCTGTTAGCCTGCTAGCCTGTTAGCCTGTTGGTCTGTTGGTCTGTTAGCCTGTTAGCCTGCTAGCCTGTTAGCCTGTTGGTCTGTTGGTCTGTTAGCCTGTTAGCCTGCTAGCCTTCCTGTTGGAGCATCCAGCTGGTTTTCCGTTCCAGATGTGAGACTGTAGGAAGTGAACGAGGACGGACTGAGTGAAAGTCTCTGTTCTGGATCAGTTCTCATGGTTCTGATCCTGAAGAACTGAGAACCGGCGCCCAGAGGAACCCGCCCGGCGCTCAGAGGAACCCGCCCGGCGCTCAGAGGAACCCGCCTGGCGCTCAAAGGAACCCGCCCGGCGCTCCCTCCTGTCTGTTTCCTGTTTTAGCTGTGGGATCCCCGGGTTACGTGGCGAGACTGACGGAGAGGGAAGCATGACTATGCATGGCGGCGAGCGGGCTGGAGGTCAGAGGTAGTGGTGTGTCGATTCGTATCACGATTCATGGGTCACGATTCGATATATCCCGATATATCCCGATACCAATGTTCATGACGATTATTGCGATACTTTAGGAACAACAAATTTGTAAACTAGTAGTACTTCATGAGAAAACTTGTATGAAACACATTTTATTCATCCCAAATGCAACAGAAGCACTCAAACAACTATATTTAACAGCAAACAAGTTGCAGGCTACTTTTTCATTTAAACAGTAAATAAAAATAAAGGCTACATATACCTTCAATAATGTAACATGTTTTGAGAAAATAAAGTGCAATCATTGTAAAACATTGAATTGAATTTAATTGAAATTCCTTTATTTGTCTCACAGGGGGAAATTGCAATGTTAAGAAGCACAGAGAAAAGAAAGAAACAGAAAAGAAATGCAAAATATGAGAATTTACAAGGTCCAACCATACATAGAAAAATTAACTATAAATTTAGGATAAATATAATTAAATAACAGATACAAACTAAATGACATAATTTAAATATAGTTTAAATGTAAGTTTCAGACAGATATAAAGAAATGACAGATATACACTAACAGATATAAATCAAATATAAATTAAATATACATTTAAGACAGAACACATATGTAAAGTATAATATTAATAACAGATATGAGTTACATATTATTTAAATATACATATAGGACAGACATGTACAATATTATAGAAAAATGTGAGAGACATGAGAAGACAAACACACAGGAGTGTCATTTAGAACAGTGTGTGGTGTGTGTTTGGACTGGTTGGAGCAGTGCTGGCTGTAGAGTCTGACAGCAGCAGGGAGGAAGGACCTGCTGAGGAGGCAACGCTCCTTCACACTCCTGGGGGGACGCAGCCTGTCCCTCACACAGCTGTCCAGAGCCCTCAGGGTGTCCTGCATGGGGACATCCTGCTCAAATGCATGTGGGTTGGTGGTGTTTCCGCTGTATTTGACTTTTGCAAAGCACATTTTACAAATGGCGTGGCTCTTATCTGTCCCTCCGTCCTGGTTGTAAAAGCCAAAGTGCGTCCAGATTCCGGCTTTATAAATATTCCTCGGAGCGTCTCCCACTTCCTCCGCCACGGGAGACTGTCATGTGATCCAATTACCGCGAGACGGTAGTGTAAAGAAACCACCTGGGAGAGCTCTCGCGAGATGCTGTTCTTCCTCTGGCGGACTGGAGGCTCTGCAAAGCTCTTGGTGTGGTGTGCTGCCAACTAGTGGCCAGGAGTAAAAGTGCAGCACACAAAAAGACGCCGCAATGGATATTTGCGGGTAAATACATAATTAAAAATCGATATGGACGTATTTTGAATCGATGCGAGAATCCCGTGACGTCATATCGCGATATATCACCGAATCGATTTTTTTAAACACCCCATGTCAGAGGTCAGCGGTTCCCTCATTGTTCCCCGCTGGTTCCCCGTCCTGCTGCTGAGCAAAGCTCCTCCGTCACCTCCTCCGTCACCCCCTCTGCTCCTCCACAACACCGCCATGTTTAATTCATGGCCGGGGGGGGGGGGTCATAACAACAGCAGAGAGACTAAAGGAGAGCGGCCTGCTACTGGCAGATGTGGGGGGGGGCGGTAAAAGGAGTTTCAGCTTTTGAAGAACCACTTTAATAGATTCTCCTGATCTCAGTCCAGCTGACACTTTTCCTGCCATAATGACAAGTCTGGGTGACAACCGTCTGCCCCGCCGTCTGCCCCGCCGTCTGCCCCGCCGTCTGCCCCGCCCTGCCGTCTGCCCCGCCGTCTGCCCCGCCCTGCCGTCTGCCCCGCCGTCTGCCCCGCCCCACCGTCTGCCCCGCCCCACCGTCTGCCCCGCCATCTGCCCGCCCTGCCGTCTGCCCCGCCGTCTGCCCCGCCGTCTGCCCTGCCCCGCCGTCTGCTCCGCCCCACCGTCTGCCCCGCCATCTGCCCGCCCTGCCATCTGCCCCGCCGTCTGCCCCGCCGTCTGCCCCGCCCCGCCATCTGCCCCGCCGTCTGCCCCGCCCCGCCGTCTGCCCCGCCCCGCCGTCTGCCCCGCCCCGCCGTCTGCCCTGCCGTCTGCCCCGCCCCGCCGTCTGTCCCGCCGTCTGCCCCACCGTCTGCCCCGCCCGGTCTGCCCCGCACCAACAGGAGCAGCTCCCCATTAGACCCCGGGTCTGATTCCCGGGCTCACTGTCAACCTGTGAGGCTGGAAGGATTTTCTGTCTTCTGTCTTCACCAACGCTACACACACCACTGTCACCGCTACACCGCTACACACACCACTGTCACCACTACACACACCCGACTGTCACTGCTACACACCCGACTGTCACCGCTACACACCCGACTGTCACCGCTACACACACCACTGTCACCGCTATACACACCCGACTGTCACCGCTACACACACCCGACTGTCACCGCTACACACATCCGACTGTCACCACTACACACATCCGACTGTCACCGCTACACACACCTGACTGTCACCGCTACACACACCCGACTGCCACCGCTACACACACCACTGTCACCGCTACACCGCTACACACCCCACTGTCACTGCTACACACACCCGACTGTCACCGCTACACACCACACTGTCACCGCTACACACACCCGACTGTCACCGCTACACACACCACTGTCACCGCTACACCGCTACACACCCCACTGTCACTGCTACACACACCCGACTGTCACCGCTACACACCACACTGTCACCGCTACACACACCCGACTGTCACCGCTACACACACCACTGTCACCGCTACACACACTCGACTGTCACCGCTACACACACCACTGTCACCGCTACACACACCACTGTCACCACTACACACACCCGACTGTCACTGCTACACACCCGACTGTCACCGCTACACACCCCACTGTCACCACTACACACATCCGACTGTCACCGCTACACACACCCGACTGTCACCGCTACACACACCCGACTGTCACCGCTACACACACCACTGTCACCGCTACACCGCTACACACCCCACTGTCACCGCTACACACACCCGACTGTCACCGCTACACACACCCGACTGTCACCGCTACACACACCACTGTCACCGCTACACACACCCGACTGTCACCGCTACACACACCCGACTGTCACTGCTACACACACCACTGTCACCGCTACACACACCACTGTCACCACTACACACACCCGACTGTCACTGCTACACACCCGACTGTCACCGCTACACACACCACTGTCACCGCTATACACACCCGACTGTCACTGCTACACACACCACTGTCACCGCTACACACACCACTGTCACCGCTACACACACACCTGACTGTCACCGCTACACACACCACTGTCACCGCTACACACACCACTGTCACCGCTACACACACAGCTGACTGTCACCGCTACACACACCACTGTCACCGCTACACACACCACTGTCACCGCTACACACACCACTGTCATCGCCACACACACACCTGACTGTCACCGCTACACACGCCACTGTCACCGCTACACACACCACTGTCACCGCTACACACACACCTGACTGTCACCACTACACACACACCGCTACACACACCCGACTGTCACCACTACACACACACCGCTACACACACCCGACTGTCACCGCTACACACACCACTGTCACCGCTACACACATCCGACTGTCACCACTACACACATCCGACTGTCACCGCTACACACACCACTGTCACCGCTACACACACCCGACTGTCACCGCTACACACACCACTGTCACCGCTTCACCGCTACACACACCACTGTCACCGCTACACACACCCGACTGTCTCTTCTACACACCCGACTGTCACCGCTACACACACACACCTGACTGTCACCACTCCACCGCTGGCTGTTGATCTTCTGTTCACAGAAAAAAGTTCAAAACACAGAACTTTACTCTTGACTGTTTCCATGACGACAGCCTCTGTCTCCATGGCAACTGGGAAAAAACAATTTTTCTGAAACTCTGCTCCGCATTCCTGGACCTGGACCTGGTTTAATGGACTTAATATTGGGCTGTTAAAGGTGCTGTAGGCAGGATTCGGCATCTCCGCCATCTTGCTTAGGTTTATCTCAGCAAGATGGCGATTTGACCTATCTAAGATGGCGATTTGAAACCCAGCACAGCCAATCCTGTCTTGTTTTCTCTGATATCACGCCCTTACGCAAGTTAAGCCCCTCCCACAAGAACGTGTGACGAACGCCCCTCGACCAATCACGGTTAGAGCCTCAGGGGCTCTTCTGATTGGTCAAAGATACCTGGAGCTGTGGAGATTCCTTTTCAGTTCAGAACAGAGACAGATGGAAATGCTGCGCCCTCGCGGTAGTGCAATTATGCTACACTCCTAAAGGATTATCAATGGATACTCTAACATTTAATCCAAAGAAAACAAAAATTAGTAGTGACTAGCAAAATCCTGCCTACAGCAGCTTTAAGATTTTGCTGCTGTAAATAAAAGTTCCCTCATCATGTCCTCATCAGTTCAGCCAAAAGATCCTTCATCTGCAATACACACAAGAACCGTACGTGCGTGTGTGTGTGTGTGTGTGTGTGTGTGTGTGGTGTGTGTGTGTGTGTGTGTGTGTGTTTTCATTGTATAAGCATCCAGCTTATACAGGTTCTGGGTTCCTGTGGGTTCCTGAGTCGAGCGGTTCTGGTTTGTTGTGGTTCTCTGATGACTGACGCTGGTTTTCTCTCAGGTCGTCGCCGGCAGGAAGAACCCGGGTCGACTCCTCAGAACCCTGCAGGACTGTGGCTCCGCGGCCGGACCCAGCCGGACCGGTGACAGGTAGGAACCGACCCGCCCGTTCTCCAGATGAGCCCAGGAGAACGGTTCTCCAGGTTCTCCCCCCTCATGGTTCGTTCTGTCGGGGACGGGACGTTCTTGGTGAAGGCCGTCCTCTCAGGAAGCGGATCAGCGGCACCGCTTGCTAGTTCGGGTTCTCGGGTTCTGGTAGAACAGAGACATGGAACCACGGTGGAACGTGTTCCCTCCAGAGTCCAGCAGGTTCTGCTTCAGACCCTCCAGATGTTGGGTTCTTCTCACAGCTGACTCTTCCTCCTGGCCCGAGGAGAACCAGGCCTCAGCTGAGCGTCCGGTCAGCTGGTTCTGCTTCTGTCTGAAGAACCGGGTCCAGGGTTCTGCTCAGACCGGCCTCCACCCAGAAGCTCCGGTTCAGTGATGCCGGAGAACCGACTCTGTTCTCGTTCAGCTGCTGGTTTTCGTTCTGTGTTAAAGTTCTGCAGAAGGAACCAGAACTGCTGATCCGCTGCGGTGCTTTAACTTCTGAACGCGTTCCTGATGACGTTCTGCCGGTCCTGCTGGTCCTGCTGGTCCTGCTGGTCCTGCTGGTCCTGCTGGGTTCCCTTTCAAAATAAAGCTCCAGACCCGCAGATGGCAGCAGGGACCCTGCTTCTCTGGAACGTTGGTCCAGCAGCAGGACCAGAACCTGATGGGCGGGGGGGACTGTTGGGGGGGGGGGGACTGCTGGTTCAGCGTCCTGCGCTGCGGCGGCTGGTTTGGTGAGGAGACCGTGAACACCTCCTCCTCCTCCTCCTCTTCGCTCATCTTCATCAGTGCGTCTTGTTCCGGTGACGTTCCTTCAGGGTTCCTGATTTCACAGCTTATCTTCTTACCCCCCCGTCCCCGGGGAGGGGGTCGCTGCCGGTATCGCTGGTTACAGAGTGACACTAATCAAAGTCGTTGATGTTTAAAATCAAGCGGCGCTCGTCCCGCTTGATTTCTCACAAAAGCTGGAACGCTGCTGATCACACTGCCTGTCTCCACTGTGTGTGTGTGTGTGTGAGGGAACCAGCTGTGCTTCAGATATTTGCGTTAGCAGCGTGCTGGCAGTGTGTTAGCAGCGTGCTGGCAGTGTGTGAGCAGCGTGCTGGCAGTGTGTTAGCAGCGTGCTGGCAGTGTGTTAGCAGCGTGCTGGCAGTGTGTTAGCAGCGTGCTAGCAGTGTGTTAGCAGCGTGCTGGCAGTGTGTTAGCAGCGTGCTGGCAGTGTGTTAGCAGCGTGCTAGCAGTGTGTTAGCAGCGTGCTAGCAGTGTGTTAGCAGCGTGCTGGCAGTGTGTTAGCAGCGTGCTGGCAGTGTGTTAGCAGCGCTAGCAGTGATTGCCTGTCCCTTCATCTCCGGCGTTAGCAGGTTCTGTTAGCGTTAGCTGCAGCCTGCGCTCTTTGTTTCTCATGTCTGTTTGCTCAGCGGCGGGATTTGAACCGGCAGCTCCTCTTCTCCGGTTCTCCTGGATGTTTCTGTCCTTCAGCCGAGCGGCGTCTCTTTTGATCAGATTAATCTGATCTCGTCTGAACAGCTGACTGTCTGATTTCTTCTTCTTTGAAAGGATTCCATGGTGGAGGAAATCGTCCCCGGGTTTCCTCAAACCCAGAACCCAATAATGAACGGCGGGGATGCTGGAGACACGAGACGAGCAGCTCGGTCCTCCTCCTCACCGCAGCGTTGAAACGGCTCAAAGCTCAAAACACGAAGTCACGACGAACTCAGACCCCGTCACAGCTGACCGGGGGGGGGGGTCTGGTGGTCTCTAGTGATCTCAAGTGATCTCTGGTGGTCTCTGGTGACCTCTGGTGACCTCTAGTGATCTCTAGTGGTCTCTAGTGATCTCAAGTGATCTCTGGTGATCTCCGGTGATCTCTGGTGGTCTCTAGTGATCTCTGGTGATCTCTGGTGATCTCCAGTGATCTCGATGATCTCTGGTGATCTCTGGTGATCTCTGGTGATCTCTAGTGATCTCTGGTGATCTCTAGCGATCTATGGTGATCTCTTGAGGTGGAGGAGGTGGAGGACATCAGACAGAACCAAAAGTCTTCAGACAGTCCTGCTGCTTCTTCTCCTGCTGTCACACAGTGACGCACTGCCCCCCTCGGTGGCTCAGAGCGGAGCTGCACCCGGCCGGCTGGCTCTGGATCAGAGTGAGGCCTGTTGGGTGTAGCGTGCTCGCTACACCCAACACACACTCTGTCTCTGTCTGTGACCCTGAGGACGGCTGATCCTCGGGGCGGGACGGATTTGAAAATCTCAGTCCGAGAGGATCAGGATTATTCTGATCCAATCCAGCAAAGTTTTGAAATACCAGAATAGAAGATCCTGATCAGTGGATCAGGAAAGCGGGATTTGGAAATCTGGATCAATTTAATCTAGATTTAGTTTTTTGAAATGCTGGGCCCTGGCGATCCACCGCTGTGCTGCTGGGTGATCCACCGCTGTGCTGCTGGGCGATCGGTGATCTCACAGCAGGGGGCGATGTTGCGCTGAGTGTTGTCCAGCAGCTGGGTGAAGCTGTGCAGTGACGGAGGGTTTCGTCATGGCGTGCTCGTATACGATGGCAGCGGTTGGCAACTGGTGGCCCGTGGGCCTCTTCTGGCCCGCCAACACTAACATCTGGTCGCCAGGTGATTTTGCAGAATGTGAAGCTGCTGCTTCACGGAGGCAGAAACTCCGTCCATCAGCTGCCAGCTTCTTTTTTTTTTTTTTTTTTTTTCACTTGTCCTGTTCGGCAGCTGGGGCGTGCAATATTGTATGATTGTAGCCTTTTACTATCCGAACAGATTTTAATGTTAGCAGCAGGACGAGACTGAATCTCCTCCTGCTGCTGCCTTTATTTAAAGCTGGCATCCGGCATGGCTGAGGACAGGACCGGGACGGAGACGCTCAGAGAGCGAGAGACAGAAAGAGAGAGAGATAAAGAGAGGGAGAACGGGGGGGGGGGGCACAACCTATGTACAAAGTCACAATACAAAACAGTGTTGTCGACGCACCACACGCAACCAAGAACAATCCCAAACCCCCAATCTAGACAACACCAAAACAGAGCCGACAACCAACACAGAAAATTACAGAACCATACATACATTTTTTTTTTTTTTTTTTTTTTTTTTCCGAACCACATTAGTGAACAGACCAGGCCACAAAAATAAAAGGAGGTGTAGGGGAGGAAGGAAATGCAAGGACACCACAAACCCTTTTTTTTTTTTTTTTTTGAATATAGCTAGTCGTAACTAGTAGTAAACTCGGGGCGAGCATCAAGAGAGGTCTGCTACAGATCAGCTGCCAGCTTCAGCTCCTCCTGAAGCGTCATGAAACACCTGGAACCCTCTGGTCCCAACAACCGGAACAACCGGAACAACCGGAGCCCTGCTGCCTTCTGGGACACTTCATAAAAGTAGCTGCTGATACACAGACGTTAGCTTAGCTGTTAGCCACCTTGGAACCATTCCTTCATTAGTTCTTATTTGTTTTTATACTGCCTGTACACCCTGGGCATGCCAAACAATGTTTCACTGCACAAACCTTCTCTCTCTCTCTCTCTCTCTCTCTCTCTCTCTCTCTCTCTCTGCCTTCATGCTCTCACACCAGTCGACAGGACGTTGCAGAGAGGATTTCATGG